>NW_026047543.1:0-100278 GCF_023864345.2 Schistocerca serialis cubense
GAAGAAGCCGCGCGCCAAGCCTGCGCACCCGCGCACCTCTGAGATGGTGACGGCCGCCATCAAGAGTCTGAAGGAGCGCGGCGGGTCGTCGCTGCAGGCGATCAAGAAGTACATTGCCGCGCACTACAAGCTGGACGCGGAGAAGCTGGCGCCGTTTATCAAGAAGTACCTCAAGTCGGCCGTCGTGGCGGGCGAGCTGGTGCAGACGAAGGGGAAGGGCGCGTCCGGCTCGTTCAAGCTTGCCGGCGCCGGCGGCGGGGGGGCGGCCGAGGGCGGCAAGGCTCGTGCTGGCGGTGCCAAGAAGAAGCGCGCCGCTCCGGCCAGCAAGGAGAAGAAGGGCGCCCGTGCGGCCGGCGCAAAGAAGGCTGGTGGCGTGAAGGCGGCGACCGGTCGGAAGGCGGGCGCCGCCAAGAAGGCGTCTGCGGCGTCGGCCGCTCCCGCGGGTGCGAAGAAGGCGGCTGCGGCCAAGCCGGCCAAGGCCAAGTCGCCGTCGAAGGCGAAGAAGGCCGCCAAGGTTCCGACGAAGAAGCCGAAGGCGCCGCGCCCGAAGAAGGCGACGACGCCGTCTAAGGCGAAGGCTTCGCCCAAGAAGAAGAAGTAGAGTAGAGGAGAAAGAGATGGGAAAGGAAGGGTTTGGCGCTTGACTCCGTCGTCCCCACCCCCCGTCGTCGTCTAGTGGCGCGCAAGAGACGCGCGGCCCAAAACGGCCCTTCTCAGGGCCATCAAAGCACGTCGGGGAAGGTTTTGATTGTCGTGTTGCGTTTGGTGTGGGTGTCTGTCTGGCGTTTCTGTATGCCCGTGGGGATGCTGTTTGCGTGCCGTGGTGGTTGGATTGCGGGGGTCGGTGGCGGGTGTGGGCGGCGGTAGCGGTAAGCGGTGTTGTTGTTGTCGTGGTTGTGATTGTCGCCGTGTTTGTGGCGGCGGCCGACGGTTGGTTTTCTGTCACGTTGTTTTGTTTGAATACGTTGGTTGGCTTGCCTGCGTTCGTTCTTCTCGGATGTCTGTCTTGTCGAGTCGTGTCTGGTCTTTGTTTTGTTCGTTTGTGTGTGTGTTATGTTTTGCAAGGGGGGGCACGTTGAGATGTGGAAGGAGTCGGCGGGGATTTCGGTGGCGTGTAGAGCGAGCGAGCGCGCCTGCCTGGCCGTTGGCCGTCGGAGTGGAGTGCGGGTTTTTTTGTTTTCGAAACGAAAGCGGCGGCCGGCCAGCCAGCCACCCGTGCGGTGTGACGTCGGCCGTTGGGTATTGTGCGCTGTGAGCGCCGGGGAGGGATGATGTGTGATTGTTGCGCGCTGCTAGCAGGCAGGCAGAGTGAGCGGGTGTGGCGGACGGACGGGAAGTGGTGGTTTTTGTTTTTGGGTTGCGGGGCGAGAGGCAGGCGACCGACAAAGTTTGCTCGCGACGGAGAGATGTTAGTGGCCCTGAAAAGGGCCGTTTTTGTTTGGGCGGTGCGGTGCCGCGGCGCGGTTTAGGCGCGCTCGCCGCGGATGCGGCGCGCGAGCTGGATGTCCTTGGGCATGATGGTGACGCGCTTGGCGTGGATTGCGCACAGGTTGGTGTCTTCGAAGAGGCCGACGAGGTAGGCCTCGCTGGCCTCCTGCAGGGCCATGACTGCGGAGCTCTGGAAGCGCAGGTCGGTCTTGAAGTCCTGGGCGATCTCGCGCACTAGGCGCTGGAATGGCAGCTTGCGGATGAGCAGCTCTGTGCTCTTCTGGTAGCGCCTGATTTCTCGCAGGGCGACGGTGCCCGGCCTGTAGCGGTGGGGCTTCTTGACGCCTCCGGTGGCGGGCGCGCTCTTCCTCGCCGCCTTGGTGGCGAGCTGTTTGCGCGGCGCCTTTCCGCCGGTGGACTTGCGGGCCGTTTGCTTTGTGCGGGCCATAGCGGTAGCGGAGCGGCGTGCGTGGAGGTTAGGTGCGGCGCGGCGTCCGGTGCTGCCTTGACAACGGGCCCGCGCGCCTCCGTGCTGCGCTTATATGCCCTCGGTTGCGCGTGGTGGGGGGAGGGCGGGCCAGAGTCTATATAGGGGGGCGGCGGGCGCGCTGGGCGCAGACCGTAGCCGACTCGCCAGCCGCTGCAGCTGCTGTTTGTGCACGTTTTGCTTTGCCCGAGGAAGGATGACAGGCCGCGGCAAGGGAGGAAAGGGGCTCGGCAAGGGTGGCGCCAAGCGGCACCGCAAGGTGTTGCGCGACAACATCCAGGGCATCACGAAGCCCGCCATCCGCCGCCTGGCTCGCAGGGGCGGCGTGAAGCGCATCTCTGGTCTGATCTACGAGGAGACCCGCGGGGTGCTGAAGGTGTTCCTGGAGAACGTGATCCGCGACGCGGTGACGTACACTGAGCACGCCAAGCGCAAGACTGTGACGGCCATGGACGTGGTGTACGCCCTGAAGAGGCAGGGGCGCACCCTGTACGGTTTCGGCGGTTAGGCTGCGTCGCAGCGGGCGCTGGCCTTCCCGCGGCCGTGCTTGTGGGTGGGAGAGACTAGAAAACGGCCCTTTTCAGGGCCACCACACTGTTCGGAAGTTGAAAAGTGCGAAAGAGTCTGTGTTGTTGCTGCGTGTGTGCGCTGTGTTGTTTGTTTCTTTCTTTCTTTCTCTCTTTGTTTCTTTCTTTCCGTTTGAGCGACGTGATGTGACTGGGAGGGGAGAAGGAAAGGAAACGTGTCATGTGGCTGGCTGTGTGTGGAGCTGCTTCGTTTGTGTTTGTTATTGTGTGTCGATCGCGACGGAGATGGCGGGCTGTGTGTTGTTGTGCGAGAGGCGGTGATTATTTGCTTGCGTCGTTTGGCCCTGTGTGTTTGCGGCGGCGTTGGGGTTTCCGAGGCAAGGCGTGTGGGCATAGGCGGCCGGATCAGCTGTTTCGTTCGTGTCGACGGCCGTTGCGCGCGGGAGTGGAGGGCGGTGTGTCGACACGCCTCCCTTTAACAATGGTCATTATTGCTGCCGTTGTCGTTTGGAAGGCGACTGCGACCGTGCAAAATGTGTGCGTGTGTTGGGCCACACGGGCTGTGTGGACGACAAGATGGCGGACGTGCGCCGGCGGCGGCTGTGCTGTGAAAGTGCAAAGTTAAAACAAAACAAGGTGCGGCGAGGACGACTGAAATTTTGCTTTGGACGTAGGTTTGTGTGGTGGCCCTGAAAAGGGCCGATTGTTGTGGGCCGAGCAGAGCCGAGCCGGCAAAGCGCGTTGCGTGCAGGGGAGCACGCGGCGCTGCGATTGCCTGGCCTCCTTTAGGCCTTCTTCTCGGTCTTCTTTGGCAGCAGGACGGCCTGGATGTTGGGCAGGACACCACCCTGTGCGATGGTGACGCCCGACAGGAGCTTGTTGAGCTCCTCGTCGTTGCGGATGGCAAGCTGCAGGTGGCGCGGGATGATGCGCGTCTTCTTGTTGTCGCGGGCCGCGTTTCCGGCCAGCTCGAGCACCTCAGCCGCGAGGTACTCCATGACGGCGGCGAGGTAGACGGGCGCCCCGGCGCCGACGCGCTCTGCGTAGTTTCCCTTGCGCAGGAGGCGGTGGATTCTGCCGACCGGGAACTGGAGCCCAGCCCTGCTTGAGCGGGACTTTGACTTGCCCTTGACTTTGCCTCCCTTTCCGCGTCCGGACATGGCGATGGGCTAGCGACGGTGCACACGAAACGGAAACGAAAACGACCGGTGCGAGCGGCAGCGAGTCGAGCAGCGGAGTGCGTGCCGGCGCAGCCTGCTGCACTCATCTTTTGCTTTCCCCTCTTTGGGGAAGTGTGAGGGGGAGTCTGTAGCCTTTTGGCTTTTACTCCCCTGTGTACATGTGTGTGTGATTTTTCTATATATTTTTGGTGTCTGTGATATGTGATGAATTGTTGTGTGTGTATCTGGGACTTGCCTGAGGTAGGCGAGATGATTGGTGATATATGGGAAGGAACTGGATTAGGGATTGGGTATTGGGATTTTTCTCTTTGACTTAATCGTCGAAGATCGTCATAGGGCGCTTGTGTTTGTCGCGGGACATGTCATACCGACCGAGGGAGTGGATGAGTGCATTTCCGGATCTGGAAGTACCTTCATAGAAGGCCCTTGCCAGATCCTGGAAACGCTCTCTCAGGAGTGGGATATCGGCTGCAGCGTGCAGGTCGTCTGTGGGGAATCCGAGAGGTAGATGCAGTGCCCTTCTGAGGGCGCGGTTCTGCAGCCTCTGGAGTTTGTCCAGGTGCTGCTTCGCCGCGTATCCCCAGACAGGGCACGCATACTCCATTACTGGCCGGATCAGGGCCTGGTAAACGTTTACTGCTACTGGGCAGGGAAGGGAGCTGTTTGTGTTTAGGATAGGGTATAGGATGGACATTCTGGCGCAGACCTTCCTGTGGACCTCGTCTATGTGGGGTTTCCACGTAAGACGAGAGTCCAAGGTTACGCCAAGGTACTTGGCGGTTCTGCGCCAGGGGAGTTGGGTTCCATTTAGGTGGAGGTGGAGGGGGGGACGTTGAGGAGGTTCGCGCCTTCCGAGCCTGCGGGTAATCAGCATTGCCTGCGTCTTCTCCGAGTTGATGGTGATGCGCCAGCGACGGGCCCAGGTTTCTGTGTCGTCTAAAACCCTTTGTAGCCTACGAATGACCAGGTCCTTGTTCGCATTTCTTGTGTAAAAGGCTGTGTCATCTGCGTACTGCGCAGTGTGCACCAGGGGGGCCGTTGGAGTGTCCGCAGTGTACAAGCTGTACAATACGGGCCCCAGGACCGATCCCTGTGGCACCCCGGCACGAATACGCCTTCTGGTGGAGGTGGCAGTTTCTACTTTGACGGAGAAAGTCCTATTCGTGAGGTAGCTCTTGATTAGCTGAACTATGCTCCCTGGAAACCCTTGTGAGTACAACTTGTAGAGTAGCCCTCTATGCCATACTGAATCAAAGGCTTTGGCTACGTCTAGTAGCACTATCCCGCAGTAGCCTCTGTGGTTGAAGCCCTCTGTGGCTGCTTCAACCATTCTCATGACCTGTTGTGGGGCAGAGTGGTTCTGCCGGAATCCAAATTGGAAATCCGGCAGAATTTGCTCTCTGGTAATATGTTCTTGTATGGGTTTTAGCAGGAGGCGCTCATAGATCTTGCTGAGTGTTGGCAAGAGGCTAATCGGCCTGTAGTGCTGCGGGAATAGAGGGTCTTTTCCTGGTTTGTGTATCGCGACCACTTCCGCATGTTTCCAGCAAGCTGGGAACTCACGGGAACGAGTAATCTCGTTGAGGACGTTCGCGAGGTGTGTGATCGCTGTGGGTGGGAGTTTTTTGACTAACTGGTTTGTGACACTGTCGTGCCCTGGCGCCTTTTTTATAGGGAGAGACCTGATTACTCTTGCCACGTCCTCGGGGGCAAAAAGTATGGGTTCGTCCTCTGGGTCCTCCTCAGCATTGAGGAAGACAGCCAGTTGACGACTGACTACCTCTTCATGCTCTTCATCCTGGGGTTCTGCCGTTTGAAACTGCTTCTCGAAGGAGTCGGCGAGGGCGTTGGCCTTCTCAGCATTGCTGTAGACCAATCCCCGCTCGCCGTGCAGTGGCGGCATCCTAGCGCGTCTTTTTGTGAATTGTTTGGTTGCTTGCCAAAGTGTATGATCGTCTACTTTGAGAGCTGTGAGGCGGTTTTGCCATTGCTGGTTTCTGTGCTCATTGAGCGCTACCTTCAGTTCTCTCTGTAGACGATTGAGCAGCCTCCTTGTGGCCTGATTTCTGGTGATCTTCCACTCTTTTGCCACTCTGTTCTTGTGACGGATTTGAGCTAGTAAGTGTTCCGGGAGCTGTATTTGCGGTGGAGGGCCATCCCTTTGTGGTGGGGTGGCCTCTTCCGCTGCCTGCAAGATGGTGCCTGTCAAGTCTAGTAGCGCTTGATCTACTGTTTCGGCAGTAGGTGGCGGAGCGCGAGCGATATCAGAGGCGACAGTTTCTTGGTATCGCTCCCAGTCTGTGCGTTTGTAAGACGTCTGGTACCGTGGGAGTGCTACCCATTCTCCCACATCGACTTCTAGAATCACTGGGTTGTGGTCGGAGGACATTCTGTTGATTGTCCTTGCGGTCACAAATCCTGCGATCCTCCTAGTGAGAGCTATGTCTAACACATCGGGCCTGCTTCCGTTTTTCGGAAAATGTGTGGGCTCGACTGGACCCCATGTTTCGAAGTGGTGGGCGCGCGCTAGTTGTTGCAGTTTGGCGCCTGCTCTGGAGGTTACTCTAGAATTCCAGTCAGGGTGTTTGGCATTGAAGTCTCCCCCTATTACGAGTTTGCCTTCAATTTGCCCTAGAGCAGCTATGTCTCCCTCATCTATCTGGTCATGTGGGGGTCGGTAGACTGCAACAATTGTTAGGGGTCCAGTGGCAGTGGTTACTTCCACCGCCACTGCTTCGATTTTGTTGGTAGCTGGTAAGAATACCTGGTGGTGGGGGATCCCTCTTTTTACATATATGGCCACTCCTCCGCCTTGGGTTGGCCTGTCTTTACGGTAGCTAATGTAGTTGGGAACTGTCGCTTTTACTCCCGGTTTTAGGTGGGTTTCCCCCATCATGCATATGTCGATGGAGAACTCCTTCATGAGTTCTCTGAACTCGACCTCTTGATTGACAATGCCGTCTGCGTTAAAGACGCACATTGTCAGGCCTTGGATGTTTGGTCGTCTATCCATGATGGGGTTTTGACGCTACTGAGGAAGTCGCAGAGGGGAGCGACTGCTGGACTGTTGCCTGAAGGGCAGCGAGGATCTGTGTGTTCTGCTTCTGGGCTTCCCTGAATTCCTTCATCATTTCCATGACGAGGTTCATGGTCTGCACCATTACACCTAACAACTGATCCATGGGGGGGAAGTGTGTCTGGGGTTTCCTAGGGCCTTCTCCGTCAAGTTGGACCTGGTTGTTGCTGCTGTGTTTTACCCGGTGTTGTTCTTGTGTTGGTGTCTGGTGTTGTGGTGGTTGGGCAATGCTTTCATGGTTCCTCGGGGGAGAAACCACTTCTGCGTATGTTGCCCTGGGTGTGTCTGGCCTTGGTTTTACCCAGGCCTTGTCTGTGTGTGTTGTCGTGTTTTGGTTTCTTGTGTGTCTGGATGGGTTCGTGGAGTTTTCTTTTCGTGTGTGGGGGGCGGCCTTAGCGCCCTTTGCCTGCTGTGCAGCCGGGGTGGGGGTGCTTTATGGGCTCGGGTGCGGCGGCCGGTTGCGCGCGCGCTCCATTGGTCGGCGGCCGCAACAGGGCGAGCTGGTAAAGGTGCGGCGGCGGCTGGCGGCGGGTGCCACTGTGTGGGGAGACGCTGACTAGAGCGGAGCGCTTGCTACTGGTGTTGCTGCTGCCGTACGCTCGTTCGAGATGCCGCCCAAGACTAGCGGGAAGGCCGCCAAGAAGGCTGGCAAGGCGCAGAAGAACATTTCGAAGGGCGACAAGAAGAAGAAGCGCAAGAGGAAGGAGAGCTATGCCATCTACATCTACAAGGTGCTGAAGCAGGTGCACCCTGACACGGGCATCTCGTCGAAGGCGATGAGCATCATGAACAGCTTCGTGAACGACATTTTCGAGCGCATTGCGGCCGAGGCTTCTCGCCTGGCGCACTACAACAAGCGCTCGACCATCACGTCCCGCGAGATCCAGACCGCTGTGCGGCTGTTGCTGCCTGGCGAGCTGGCCAAGCACGCCGTGAGCGAGGGCACGAAGGCGGTGACCAAGTACACGAGCTCCAAGTAAGGAGGTGGCTCTGGAATGGAAGGAAGGATGGAGAAGGCTCCTCCGTTGCGAGAGCGGCAAAACGGCCCTTTTCAGGGCCACCAACTTGCCTTTTGCGGGAAGGGCGGAATTGTTGTTGTTGTTTGTGTGGACGGCTGTGATGTATGTGTGCATTTTGATTGTGGGTGGGGGGGCGCGTCAAAGCGTGTTGCGGGGTACGGCCACGAGGTTGGTCGCCGTGGCGTGGAATGGTGGCACGCCTCGTTGGAGTGGTTTTGACCCATTGGTGTTGGTGTGTGTTACCTGTCTGCGAGGGGGGGGGACAGTGCGATCGGCGACTTTTGTGTCACCGTAACGACGGCCGTTTGCGGGTTTGTTTTTTGCACATCATACATGGCGAGGGTGAAATGTGAAATGTTTTTGTTTGGTTGTTTTTTTGTTTGTTTTTGCCGCCCACTATTCCCTTTGCTGTACGCCGAGTTTGACAATGGTGCGACGTAACTGCAGCGTGGAGGTGTGTGAGTGACGTTGAAATGAACGTGCCATTAAGACGCATTGTTGTTGTATTGTACTGTACGTGTACGGCGACACGCACGATGATGTACCATTCGACTCTGATTTTTGATAGCCGTGTCTGACTGATTGCGTACGACGCACGCACACCGATGTCGTCATTCAAGATGCACGCGTGTCCAGTGCAGTACAGTAAGCGCGACGCTAGACGACGACGACGGCGGCGGCGGCGGTCGTCGTTTGTTTGGCGAATGTCTGTACACGTGTTTGTCTGTGTCCATCCGGTATGTATTTGTTTGTTTGAAAGTGTTTTGTGTGTCGGTGACGTGGTCCGATCCGTCGCCCCCTTGAGTAACTGTCGATCGGCGCGATAGACCGGCGTCACGCAACTGAACCGAAGTCTTGGGCACACCCGTCATACTGTTGTACACCGTCGCGCTGAGAACGGTAACGAAAGGTTGACTTTGATCGGTCGAATGTCTGGGCAGAACGTGAGGAATGAGGCAAGAGTGCAAGGAGGGGGGGCAAAAGAGAGAGGAAGGGAAAAAGGGGAGAAACGCATTCGTAGAGCAACGGAACGTTCCCGTGTCGGAGGCGTATTGGAGCCGCACTGAAATGCGTTTAACGGCGGCGCGGCTGCAAGTGTCTGCCGTGGTGAACGTTACCTTTGACGGCTGCATTGGGCTTTGCCTTTGCTTTCGCTTTCGCTTTCCCGGATGTACGTAACGTTTGTTGATATGGTTCTGAGGAAGAGTGTATGACAGTGCCGTGCCGTCCATGTTCGTGTGCCCTCCCATTGTGTGTATGCTATTGTCTGTGTACTTGAATGATGTATGTAGGTGTTAGTGGACATGTTTTACCAGTGGGGGGAAATGGATCGTCGATAGTTGCCGTCACTCTGTCACGGTCGAGATGACGCACCCTCCGTACAGAAAGGTGTCGAGAAAGTGAGTGTGTGTGTGTGTGTGTGTGTGTGTGTGTGTGTGCGCGCGTCCGTGAATTGGCAGTGTTTGGAGGTGGGCGTGCCCTGCATGTGGCCCGGAAGGCTGTTCGTTTGGCGGTAGTGTTGTGTGGACAGGGGAGGGGCATGCGTAACGCTGCTGGCATGGCATTTCGGGAGATGGGAGGGGGCAAACGAGGAAACGAGGAGCGGCGGCCAAAGACGGGACGGGGAGGGGCGCGGTGTGGGTGGCTTGCGCCTGTGCTCGGCGTTGTGGTTTGTGCAAAAGAGGAGGAGAAAAACAATGAGTTGCCAGGGAGGGGAGCGGTGTTGTGTTGTGGTTGTCGTGGTGTAGCCGCAGACGCGGCTGTCAGTGAACGTGGCGAGACGGACGGACGGATGCGCGGAGGGGGCGGGGGCGGCGCATTTCGCCGGTGCCGTGCCGTGCCATGCCTGAAAGCCGCGTGGTCGCTGTGTTGTTGGTGGCGTGGGGGCGAGGAGAGTACCGTACGGGTGTGCTTGTGCGCCGGAAATGGCACACTGCGCCTGCCCGTCTTGGAGGCTGATGGCTGTGGTGTGGAAATGGGGCGCGGTGATGTTGAAGCAGTTGAAGAACAGAAAAGAAACCAAGAAAACGGAAGGCGTGATGCGGCGGTGGTGGTGAGAGCGGGAAAAACAAAACAAAACAAAAGAAAAAAAAAACAGCAAAAAAAAAGAAGGAAAAACAACAAGAAACAAAAAAGAAAACAAAAAGTCTATCAATATTAAAATGTAAATGGAAATGGAAATGGACCCAGGTATAACCTCCCTGCACAAATAGCAGAGAGTCCGATGGTAATAAAAATGTGCCAGAATGTTAACGTCCCTACAAAACAAACCCAACGATAATATTAATGAAAGAATGAACCGTATGTAACATTGCAACAGACACAATGAAACCTGATAAATTGTATAAGGGCAGCAGCGTTGACCTTTGGCCCTGTATTCAGAATAAAAAGAGCCAAAGATCGTTACCCCAATGAAAAAGACACTGAAACACGTATGTAACATAGCAGCGATGGCGAGACATTGTAGCATCTGTGACCAGAGAGTTTGCGCTGGACTGCGCGAGTGTTGCGAGCGGTTCTCAGTCAGTCAGTCAGTCAGTCAGTCGTTGCGAGTCTGTAGCTCTGTGTAGTTGAGGGCTGTACTCTGTCGGTAGTCGTCGCGTGCAGTACGCTAATAGTCGTCATGCAGAGCGGTCGGTCAGTAGTAGGAGCCGAGTGCGGTTGTGTGATGTAGGCGGTCGGCAACACTGGTCAAGATGGTGAATAAGGTATACTGTTAATTAATATAATCATTAGATAATGAAAAATTTTTGTATTTATTGTAATTATTCTCCAACAAGTTCCCCAATAATAATTTGTATTTCAAAAGCATTTTTCAAACATTTAATTTTTTATTGAACTAAAGAGTTCGTTGCACTTCACATTTCATTCCACTTCTTTGAAGAAACATTTCACTAAAATCACAAAAAAAGAGAATATTATTATTTGCAATGCAGTTCCTCCAAGCGCTGCGCAACAACAAGAGCAGAAATGTGACATCCATTTATTCGGAGGTAAGACGTTAATTCTGATTGTTTTGCACAGGGCCAAAGACCGATATTTCGGTTTAATTGAAGTTTCTTGTCACTGAACGGACGTTAAATGTTGTGAAGAATTTATATTTGAGTCAGATTGCGAATTTCACATTTTCGTTGCCATTTTCAATACCTCTCATTGTGGGCGAGGTTACAATTAGCGCAATGTCCATTAGCATCCGTAAATAACATTGTCCATTATTTTAAATTTTGCGGGGAGGTTACAACACACACAAAAAACAAAAAAAAAAAAAACAAAAAAATTGCATTCATATCCGCTCCTCAATTGTAGATACCCCTTACACAGCTGTGTGCAATGAATGAGTGCTGGCTGGTAATTAATTGCACTCCTTGGAGGGAAATGCCATAGGAAGTAGTCTTTAAAAAGTGAATGTTTTTCGTTAAAAGACAAAAGTTACTTTAGAAAAAAGTAATAGTGGGGCTTTTGTTGTTGAACAAAATAAGTACAATGAACATACGTTATCAGATTTGCGCAATGCAGCTTCACACTACCTTTTGATTATAACACAATATACTATACACCGTCCCGAACCGTGACCAGAGTCGCGAGACGAGCAGAGCACGCCGCCGACGCCCGCTCAGTACAACCGTCCACCCGCTACTACTGTCGACCGACTACTACCTCTCCCGACTCGCGCTACAATGTATATAACAACTGTTCCTGGCGACCCGGTGCGTGCCAATACTGTCGTCTGGCGCGGTCCAAGCGCCGACTAGCAACGATAAATAACTCTCTGGTCAGACAGAGATGCTGTCATGGCTCGCCATCGCTCTGGTAATGAATACATACGTGTTGCAGCGTGCGTACCACCGGAACACGCAGTGGCGGAGCCAAAGACTGTGTTGTCGAGGTCGAGTGCGAGCGGGAAGAGAGGCAGCGTCGGCACGGAGATGCAAGCGAGCGCGAGACGCACGGGGGCTGCGGCGTGGCGCGTTTGCGGTCGGCGCCTTTGGTGGCAACGGCCGGGACAAGCAGCGGTGTATGGTGTGGTGCGGGGCGGACAGGGGCGGCGGTGGACGGGGAGGAGGCGGCGCGACGACGGCATGGGGGCGAAAACGGGACGGGGGACGGCGGATGTTGAGAGGCGTCACGCGCGGACAGGACACAGACACAGAGACACACAGATTGGAAAGGGAGGGTGCGCGGTTAGTGGTTGGGAATGTGCGTACCGTGCGGGATGGGAGTGGGCGAGGAACACGGTCGTGGCCCCTGTTTTGGGTGCGTGTGATGACGTTGGTGTGCTGTGGGAAGGGAAGGTGCTGTGGCGGCGGCGCGTAATGGGCGTAGGCCGAAAAGAGAAAGGAACGTGGGCAGTGTGTTGGCAAGCGTCGGTTCGACTGCGACGTTGATGGGCAGGGCAGGGCAGGGCAAGGTTAATGGTGGTAGGAGTAGGCGTGTGGGCGCAAAAAAATCTGCCGCTGCAGGCGGTGCCGTAACCGCCATGGCGGGAAGGAGAGAGGGCCAAAGAAAGAAAGAAAGAAAGAAAGAAAGAAAGAAGAAGACAAAAAAAAACAAAAAAAAAGGAGGGGGGGGCGAAAGTGGAGAGGCGGTGGTGTGAGAAGGGCGGGGGCGGAAGGAAGGCAGGAAGGACAAGAGGCGAGGCGACGGCTTGCTTTGTGTATCGGTCGGTCTCTGGCTATGCTTCGTTTTCTGCAGCAGGGTCGGTGCGCGGCGTGGCTCGCGGCAGTGGGAACGCCTGGTGGCTGGACGGCCAGCAATGCGGTTGGATGGGCGGCCACAGCACCGCACCTGTGCCCGAGGAGGAGACGCTGGCGGCGGGCCCTGAGGTGAGGCCGGCTCGGCTGGGGCTGTGGATGTGTAGGTGTGCGCCGCTGCTGCAACAACGAGTAAAACGCGAGAAGAAGGGATGGCGGTAGAGAGAAAAAAAAAAAGGTCGTGTTGTGTTGATGCGCAGGCAGACGCGTACAGAGAGACGAGCCCGGTCTGCAGCAGGGTGTGGCCGTGCCGAGTGCAGAGCAGCGGCGGCTCGGTTCGGTTCGGCCCGGCCCGGCGGGCCGCGCTGTTGTCGCGGACGTGAGCGCCCCCTGGCGGGTGGCCGGAGGCGGCGCGGCGTGTTGGACGTGTGGCTGGTGGCAGTGCACAATTTGCGAGTGGCTGGCGGTGTGGTGTGGTGTGGCGGTTGGCGCGTCGGGCGGCGGAGAGGTATGTGTTGCGGGCGCCCTTTGCTGCGCTGCGTCGTTGCGTGTGCCGTACAGGGCGGGCGCTTGTCGACTGTGTGGGCGGTGTGGCGAATTGGCGTGAAACGGCTGCCGAGAGGTGTGTGGTAGCGAGCCGGTCGTTGTCAGTGCGAAGGGGAATGTGCGTGCGTTTGGCGGTTTCGGTGTGCTTTTTGCGGCGTGAGAGTGGGAATTAGTGGGGCCGGCTGTTGTGTTGGTTCCTTGTGTCTTGTGTCGCGTAGCTTGATGGCAACGTGGAAGGACGCCGGTTTCGTTTCGAGCCTTGCGTGTGGTTGGCGTGTGCCGATGCACGTGCATGTGTGGGTCGCGAGTGCGTTTTTGGCTGGCTGTGTGTGTGTGTGTTTTGGGGGGGGAAGGGGGAGGCGGTGGTGAAAGTGCAGTGGTTGCCACGGGCGTCGTCGGGTGGGGCTGGGGCTGGGGCTGTGGCTGTGCGTCGTGGCGGAAAGGTGGTAGGTTGCGGGAAGCGAGCCCGTCGTTGACGGTGTCGCGTGAGTTGTGAATCGAGTGGGGCGCGGGGCGCGGGACAGGAGCAGCGTGCCGCTGCGTCGTGGTCGTCAGCAGAGGCTGTGCGTGTGCTTGTCCTTTTTTGTTGTGGGCGGTTCGTGCGAGGCGTTTTTGTTTTGTGTTGCCCTAGTTGTTAGTAGTTTATTTTGTTATTTTGAGACGACGACTGGTTGGTGGCGTGCGCGCGAAGTGGCGGTGTGCGCTTCCCGTGTCGTTTG
Source organism: Schistocerca serialis cubense (assembly GCF_023864345.2). NCBI lineage: Eukaryota > Metazoa > Arthropoda > Insecta > Orthoptera > Acrididae > Schistocerca > Schistocerca serialis. The sequence continues at coordinate 13,675 of NW_026047543.1, forward strand.
TTTTTGTTTTGTTTTTTTGTTTTTGTGTGTTTTGTTTTTGCACTGGGCCCCGGGGGGTGGGTGGGTGGGTGGGTGTGTGTGTGTCGATTTGCCGGCTGGCGAAAGGTGCGCCATCGGCGGGGTGGGTCGCCGGCACAAGTAGAGGCGGCGGCGTTGTTGCTGTTGTTGTGTGGTGTTTGTTTTGTTCGGCTGTGTCGGCGAGCTGTGTTGCGGTGCGTGTGAATGGTGGTGCAAAAGTGCTGGCGTTGGGGCTGCGACTGCGACTGCGACGGCGGCGAGCCGCGGGCGCGCATGATAGTGATGTTGTGAACAGCGGCTGTGTACGGTAGTGGTGTTGTTGTAGCACGACGTGCATCCGGGCCGGCGCGGAAAGCGCAGTTGCGGGCGGTTGCCCTTCGGTGCCAGCCATGTCGCGTGAGCGGCGGGTTGCTCTGGTGTCGACACGTGGTGCTCTGGGTTGTTGTGTGGTGCCCTTTGGCCGGTGGGGGTGGTTCGCGTGTGTCTCGTTCGCGCTCGGTATCTGGTCGTGGTCGTGCTGCTCCCCCGTCTGTCGGCGGTTTTCGACGTCGTCTGTACGTTTTTGTTCGTTTGCGGCGCGCCTGCCGACGTCGTCCCGTCGCGACCTTTCAACCGAAAGTGTGGCGCCCGAAGGTGAACGAACGTAACCCTGACCTCGGCGCTTTACGCTGAGCCGAGCGAACCGAACCTAACCTGTGGTGTGGCGAGGTGAGCTCAGCCTGTGAGCCCCTAACGTCTACGTAAGGTAAGCTGTCCGGCTCACGCCTCACGGTTTGAACGCTTTTTTAACCTACGTTTGGCGCTTCTTAACCTAGCACTGACCCCTTAACCTAACGTGTAACCTAACCTAACCTAACCTCTGACGCCTGACGTGTTTGAATGCTTAACCTAAGTTTGACGCTTAACCTAACCCAAGTCCCCTTAACCTAACCCACGTCCACCTAACCTAACCTAACCTAACCTAGACGTGTAAACGTAATGTGTAACGCGTAAAGTGTAAGGTCGGCTGTCGTGTGTGCTGACGGCAGATTGGGTTGGTCTGTAGATTCGGATTGCGGTTTGCCTCGGTCGAGGGGTTGGGTCGGAAGCGGCGAGGGGCGGCGGCGCCTGTTGCGCAGGCGGCGTCCGTTTGCGGCGGGCAATTGTTGAGAAACGGCTGTGAATGTTGGCGGGCGAGAGGAGGAGGACGGCGCGCGATGTGGCCCGACGGCTGCGGGCCGATCGGGAAACGGCGGGAGGGCGACGGAAGGCGATGGGGCGGCGGAGGCGCGTTTGCACGGCCGTCATCGCCGCACGCCTCGGCTTGTGTGGCTGTGGCGCCGGCCGCGCTGGCCGGGCTGCCGCGGCGACGGTGTGGGAGTTTTGCCGAAGGTTTGGCCATTGTGGCGGGTCGTCGGCTGGGGCTGTGGGGGCGGCATTTGGGCGGGGGCGGCGATTCTCGGCGGGCCGACCCAGGCTGTAGCGCGCGGTAGCTGCAGTTTGGCCGTGGTTTGCGGCGCTGCCGTGGCGACTGGTTGGCGACTGTGGTGTGGCTGTGTGTAGCCCCATCCTCGGTGGTTTGAAAGGCGCGGGCGGTTGTGGCGCAGGTTTGGGGCTGCTCCGCACAGGCTGTCGGACGTTGGGCGGTAGCAAGCGCGGGAGGCGCGGCGCGGCGGCGCGCAGAGTGGCGGCCGCTCTCTCGGCCGTCCGCGCCCGCCCGCGACACTGGCTGGGCCTTGTGATTCTCTGCTCTGCTGCTGTGCTGTGCTTGCGTGCCTGCCGTCCCGCTCGCTCTCGCTGTGTGTTACGCGCGTCGTCGAAATGGCAGATCAGGCGGCTACGAACGAGACTGCTGCGGCACCCGCCGCCACCGGCACTACGAAGAAGGCCAAGTCTGCGTCGTCTGCGAAGAAGCCGCGCGCCAAGCCTGCGCACCCGCGCACCTCTGAGATGGTGACGGCCGCCATCAAGAGTCTGAAGGAGCGCGGCGGGTCGTCGCTGCAGGCGATCAAGAAGTACATTGCCGCGCACTACAAGCTGGACGCGGAGAAGCTGGCGCCGTTTATCAAGAAGTACCTCAAGTCGGCCGTCGTGGCGGGCGAGCTGGTGCAGACGAAGGGGAAGGGCGCGTCCGGCTCGTTCAAGCTTGCCGGCGCCGGCGGCGGGGGGGCGGCCGAGGGCGGCAAGGCTCGTGCTGGCGGTGCCAAGAAGAAGCGCGCCGCTCCGGCCAGCAAGGAGAAGAAGGGCGCCCGTGCGGCCGGCGCAAAGAAGGCTGGTGGCGTGAAGGCGGCGACCGGTCGGAAGGCGGGCGCCGCCAAGAAGGCGTCTGCGGCGTCGGCCGCTCCCGCGGGTGCGAAGAAGGCGGCTGCGGCCAAGCCGGCCAAGGCCAAGTCGCCGTCGAAGGCGAAGAAGGCCGCCAAGGTTCCGACGAAGAAGCCGAAGGCGCCGCGCCCGAAGAAGGCGACGACGCCGTCTAAGGCGAAGGCTTCGCCCAAGAAGAAGAAGTAGAGTAGAGGAGAAAGAGATGGGAAAGGAAGGGTTTGGCGCTTGACTCCGTCGTCCCCACCCCCCGTCGTCGTCTAGTGGCGCGCAAGAGACGCGCGGCCCAAAACGGCCCTTCTCAGGGCCATCAAAGCACGTCGGGGAAGGTTTTGATTGTCGTGTTGCGTTTGGTGTGGGTGTCTGTCTGGCGTTTCTGTATGCCCGTGGGGATGCTGTTTGCGTGCCGTGGTGGTTGGATTGCGGGGGTCGGTGGCGGGTGTGGGCGGCGGTAGCGGTAAGCGGTGTTGTTGTTGTCGTGGTTGTGATTGTCGCCGTGTTTGTGGCGGCGGCCGACGGTTGGTTTTCTGTCACGTTGTTTTGTTTGAATACGTTGGTTGGCTTGCCTGCGTTCGTTCTTCTCGGATGTCTGTCTTGTCGAGTCGTGTCTGGTCTTTGTTTTGTTCGTTTGTGTGTGTGTTATGTTTTGCAAGGGGGGGCACGTTGAGATGTGGAAGGAGTCGGCGGGGATTTCGGTGGCGTGTAGAGCGAGCGAGCGCGCCTGCCTGGCCGTTGGCCGTCGGAGTGGAGTGCGGGTTTTTTTGTTTTCGAAACGAAAGCGGCGGCCGGCCAGCCAGCCACCCGTGCGGTGTGACGTCGGCCGTTGGGTATTGTGCGCTGTGAGCGCCGGGGAGGGATGATGTGTGATTGTTGCGCGCTGCTAGCAGGCAGGCAGAGTGAGCGGGTGTGGCGGACGGACGGGAAGTGGTGGTTTTTGTTTTTGGGTTGCGGGGCGAGAGGCAGGCGACCGACAAAGTTTGCTCGCGACGGAGAGATGTTAGTGGCCCTGAAAAGGGCCGTTTTTGTTTGGGCGGTGCGGTGCCGCGGCGCGGTTTAGGCGCGCTCGCCGCGGATGCGGCGCGCGAGCTGGATGTCCTTGGGCATGATGGTGACGCGCTTGGCGTGGATTGCGCACAGGTTGGTGTCTTCGAAGAGGCCGACGAGGTAGGCCTCGCTGGCCTCCTGCAGGGCCATGACTGCGGAGCTCTGGAAGCGCAGGTCGGTCTTGAAGTCCTGGGCGATCTCGCGCACTAGGCGCTGGAATGGCAGCTTGCGGATGAGCAGCTCTGTGCTCTTCTGGTAGCGCCTGATTTCTCGCAGGGCGACGGTGCCCGGCCTGTAGCGGTGGGGCTTCTTGACGCCTCCGGTGGCGGGCGCGCTCTTCCTCGCCGCCTTGGTGGCGAGCTGTTTGCGCGGCGCCTTTCCGCCGGTGGACTTGCGGGCCGTTTGCTTTGTGCGGGCCATAGCGGTAGCGGAGCGGCGTGCGTGGAGGTTAGGTGCGGCGCGGCGTCCGGTGCTGCCTTGACAACGGGCCCGCGCGCTTTTTTTTTTTTTTTTTTTTTTTTTTTTTTTTATTTTTTTTTTTTAGCACTTTTCATTCCTTCTCCTAAGGGGAGAAGGCGGGCTGTTTTAGGGCTTGTCTGTTTGCCCTTTATCAGCCATAGGGTACATTTTTATTTTATTTATTTCCATTTTTCTTGTATATCTGATTACATACTATTATCTTATATTGAGAATCCTTAATTTTACGTTTTTTTTTTTTTTTTTTTTTTTTTTTTTTTTTTTTTTTAGAATATAGATTGATTTTGTTATGTATTAACTGAACATGTTTAGCAATATGCCTAACTTAATGAACTAATTGTTTACTTAATTTAATTTAGTTTATAATTGGATTAGTTTATATCTGGAAGTGACACATTATTCTAATGGGGGATTTATTTTTAACAGCGTTTACATTGTTTTTCCCTGTGTGATACTTCTTGGTGATGGAGTATGTTGTTTTAGATGATATATTCTAGCTTAGTCTATTCTTAATACTAATGTTTACATGTTCTCCTTTCCTGTTTTGTAGTACTTGGAGCTGGTTGCTACAATGTTTTTTGCCTTATTCTAGTTTTACATATTCTCCTTTCCCTTTGGTGGTACTTGGAGCTGTTTTTTTTTTTTTTTTTTTTTTTTTGTTAACAATAGTTCTTATCTTGTCTATGGTTTCCTTAATGTTATTGTGTTTTATTCTATGGGGTGTGTTGTGTGTTGAGTGTGAGGGGCTGTCGAGTGTGAGGGGCTGTCGTGGTGCACTGGGTCATTGTCGCTGTGCTATTGTCTTTTGTCTAGGTGGAGTGGGGTTGTTTCGCCTTCTGTCAGTTGTGTCATTGTGGGTGCTAAGTCGGGGAATTCAGTTGTTGTATTTTGTGCTACTGTACGCGCCGGGTAAATGTATTTCTTTTTTGGGCGTCTTGCTGTGCGTGGCTTGGTCGTCAGAATGTCTTCCATGTCGGGTCGTTTGTGTAGGATGTGTGAGCCGTATCTTGCTCTGAGTTTTGTCAGTCTTGTTTGTAGAGGGGTTATTTCTGTCGCCTCGTATACTTCGTCGCTAGGGGTGCGGCATGGTAGCTTTGCTATGCTGCGTAGTAGTCGGCGTTCTGTCGAGTACAGTCTGTTTGCTACTGTCTTTGGTATTCCGCCTAGTGGTGCAGCGGCGTATTCGTATATTGGTCGTATGTATGTCTTGTATGTGTGTATAGCTGTCCTGGTGGAGCAGCCATACAGTCGTCCTTGTACTTGTCGGATTAACTGTTGTCGTTTCCTCGTTTTGTTGAGCAGGTATTGCAGGTGGGCTTGGTAGTTGAGGTGTTTGTCTAGGTAGACACCGAGGTATCTCGCCTTGTCGGTCAGTTGTAGGGGTTCGTTCCATAGTCGGAGTGTTATGTCTTCTCGTTTTTGCTGTCGTTTTTTTGTCAGGTTGCGGTGTTGGAATAGGACTAGTTGTGTTTTAGTCGGGTTGGGTCGGATTCGCCATTTAGTCATCCATGTCTCTAGTTTGGTCAGGTATTTTGCTGCTTTTTTTTGTATTATGTCTGTCCTGAGTCCTGTGCACCAATATGCAGTGTCATCTGCATATAGGGCGATCTTTTCGTGTTGGTCTGTTGGGGTCGGTATGTCGTGTGTGTATAGCGCGTACAGTAGTGGGGACGATATTGCACCTTGTGGGACTCCCGCCTCTGGGGTGAATGGTTCAGAGGTGGCGTCTTGCACATGTACTCTGCTGTGTCGTCCGGTTATTTGAGTTTTTACTAGGCGTACGAATTTCGGTGGGATGCCGAGTTTGAGCAGTTTGAACAGGAGCCCATTGTGCCATAGACGGTCGAAGGCGCGCTCGATGTCGAGAAATATGGCTAGCGTACAGTGCGATCTGTTGAAGCCCTGGGTGATGTCGCATGTCAGTTTCAGAAGTGGGTCTGTGGTGGAGTGGTTGGGGCGGAAGCCGGCTTGGAGTAGGGGGAGTAGTTGTTTGTTGTCCACATATTTTCTTAGTCTGTCGGTCAGTATACGTTCATAAGTTTTTCCTATAACGTCCAGTAGTGAGATAGGTCGGTAGGAGAGGGGGTCCGTTCGTGGCTTGTCGGGTTTGGGGATCATTATGGTCTTACTTGTCTTCCATGCAGTCGGGATTGTTTCTGTCGTTAGGCAGTAGTTGAACATCAGTGAGAGGATTGGGATTAAGGCAGGGAGGGGGGCGTTCTGCAGGTGGATACGTTTAATGTTGTTTTGTCCTGGGGCTGAGTTTCGTCCAGTCCGTATTGCGTTGGTGATTTCAGCGTCTGTTATAGGTTTGGTCAGTTCGGAGGTGTCTTCTGTTTCCGCTGTAGGACTTGTTAGTAGGTCGGGGAGTTGGTTCTCTACGTGTCGGTAGAAGTCGTTGTCGAACTTGGCGTCTGTTGGGAAGGAGTGGATGGTTCGGAGGGCGTTCTGGAATGTGTCTGCTTGTGTTTTAGGGTCTGTGATTGGTTCGTCGTCTACTATTAGTGTCTGGTTGGGGGGTTTCTTTTGTCCAGTCAGCGTCTTGAATTTGTTCCAGAATTTTCTGCCTTCTTTGTAGTTGAGTTGGCGGCAGGTGTCGTCCCACTCTTTTTGTTTGTGCTGGGAGATTATGCGTTTCGCTTGCGCGTTTAGTCGGTTCCACTGTCGTCTTAGGTCTGGGTTATTCGTGCGTCTAATTTCGCGCTGTAGTTGCCTTTTCCGCCTTAGGATCGCTAGCGCCTCCGCCGGAATGGTGGGCCTCCAGTTCTCTATTGTCTTTTGTGGGATTGCCTCGTCTATTGCTGTTGCGAAGGTGGTTTCTAGTCGTTCGTTTAGGTGTTCCAGGTCGGTGTTGTCTGTCAGGGTAGTTGGCAGTGCTAGTTCGTCTTGTATAATGGTTTGGAATTTCCTCCAGTCGGCTTTTGCGTATAGGCGGATGTTGCGTTGTGTGGGGTGAGGCGGTGGTGGGTTTATAGCAGTTGTGGCGAATATGATGGGGAGATGGTCGCTGGTTATGGGGTCACCTAGGAAGGGATTAGATAGGTTATTGGTTAGGATCGGGCTATGGAGGATATGGTCTGGGGTGGAGGAGCCGCGATGTCCGATGAAGGTTGGTTGGTCGAGTGCAAGTCTGGATATCGGGTCGGTTGTTAGTATGTCAAAGAGTGCTCGTCCATTGTCGTTCGTTGCTGTGCAGCCTAGCTGTGTGTGGCGTGCATTCAGGTCGGTCAGCAGGATGAATTTGTTGTAGGTCGTCATCAAGTACTGCAAGAAGTCTAGTGGGATGGGGTGTCCGGGTGGGTTGTACAAACATGCGACTGTCAGCTTGCATCTTTGTTGTGTCCTGATTTGCACCACGACAGCTTCTGTATCCTGTAATTGTTGCGGGAGGGGCATCTCTTTAACTGGGATGTTGCTTTCTGTGTATATTGCTACGCCCCCCCTGCCGTCGGGTCTGTTTTTGGAATGGCAGGTGTATCTGCTTAGTTTGCAGTGTTGTTGTGGGCGTAGCCATGTTTCGGCTACGCCAAGGATGTGTATGTTATGTTGATGCATGCTGTGCATAAGTGCATGTTTCCTATTGCGCAGCCCTTGGACATTCACAAACATGATGTTTGCGCTGTCATTCTCTGTCAGTCCCGCCATCGCGCTTTTGCTGTTGTAGCTGGGGGGGGGGGGGGCAGTTGTTTACGTCGTGTCTGTAATATCTGTAATTGTGACGTGGACCCTGTTGTTGCTTTGTGTCACTTCCAGATCTTTGTTTAGAAGTTGTCTGATGGTCTGTCGCAAGACAGTCTTAATCTCGTGTTTTCTGTCTTGGAAGACGTTGAGCAGGACGGTAGTGAGTGTGCGGATGAAGTCTTCCTTCATGACCGCCTCTTCTTTCAGTTCTGCTGTTGTTTGAGGGCGTGGGGCAGGTTCGTCAATCGTTTTTATGACGGCTTGTGCATAAGTGTTGACTGCTTCTTTCGGTCGGCTCTGGCATTTTAGTGATAGTGCCGAGTGGCTCTCTCCGCAGTTCGCGCATTTTATGTTGTGTGGAGGCGCGTTACACCTTGAGAGCGTGTGTTCGCCGCTGCACTGTGGGCATTTGGGCTTGGCCACGCAGCCGTGCGTTTTGTGGTCGAATGACAAACATCGACCGCATTGCGCTGGCTGGGGGGGCAGTAGGTTCGATGGTTCTACCGCTCGTACCTTGTAATCAATCCTAACACCATCGTTTAACATTCTGTCGATGGTGTCAGGATCGTGAGTCAGTACTCGAAACTTCATCGTTGGCCCACCAGTTTCGCGGGAGGTAATTCTCCAGGTTTTGTGGACCTTCAGTCCCTGCTCGATAAGCTGTTGTTTAACTTCTTCCTCATCCACCTCTTGCTCTACACCCTTGATTACTGCGCTAAGGGAGGGTTTGTTCAATTGCCTTCGTTGTAGTGGTTCCCTGGGTGGGAGCAGTTGCACTTTAACTGCTGGGGAGAGGTGGTTGCGGAAGAAGGTTTGCAGGGTTGGCGCCGCTTCCTCGGACGCGTATTTTATTATTGTGGAGAGGCCTCTCCTGACGTTGATATTTACAATGCTTGCCTTCATATTTGTGCTAGCGAACTGTTTGAAGGTAGTTGCGATTGTGTTCTGTGTGGTTTCTCGTGGTAAGCTGGATATTTCATAGGTGGACACTCTAGGTCTTCGTGGCGGCGTGCTGCAGTAAGAGCTCGGTGAGGTACCTCTCGATGATGGGGACCGGCTCCTCTGGTCCCGCTGGGCACATGGTATGTCGTCTGGGGATGCTGGGCTGATGGTAGCGGGGTTGGGGGGGTCACCAGTCGGTCTTCCAGTCATCTCGGATCGGTTTGGATTTTGATGTTGCGCTGGCGTGCTGTCAGTTCGGTAGTCCAAGTACTTGGGCATGTGTGTGGCCGCACTTGGGGCGCTGAGTTCCCGCTTGGTTGGCACCTTGCTTTGACGCCTGAAGGTATCCACGGGAGTGGTCAGCCCTATCTACTCGTGCGCGGGTTACGGAGCAGTGCTGCCGGCCCTGGCACGGATTTGTCCCTATAGAGGGGGGGGGCAGAGATGCTCTGCCGTGCAGCGCTATGTAGTGTTTGGAACTGTGGCTTTATCGCCTTAGTTTTGTTTCGCTGCCATGACGAAACGGTATCCGACACTTTTGCTTTTTCGATTTAAACGACAATTGCTTTTCTGGAGGTAAACGACAATTGCTTTTCTGAAGGTTACCGTTTTAGCGGCAACAGCTATCGTTGGTTCCCGGCCTATCTACGATGTTTGGACGCTTCGGCTCGTCCGCTTGCCGCTGCTGCCTTTGTCCTGGCCCGCGCGCCTCCGTGCTGCGCTTATATGCCCTCGGTTGCGCGTGGTGGGGGGAGGGCGGGCCAGAGTCTATATAGGGGGGCGGCGGGCGCGCTGGGCGCAGACCGTAGCCGACTCGCCAGCCGCTGCAGCTGCTGTTTGTGCACGTTTTGCTTTGCCCGAGGAAGGATGACAGGCCGCGGCAAGGGAGGAAAGGGGCTCGGCAAGGGTGGCGCCAAGCGGCACCGCAAGGTGTTGCGCGACAACATCCAGGGCATCACGAAGCCCGCCATCCGCCGCCTGGCTCGCAGGGGCGGCGTGAAGCGCATCTCTGGTCTGATCTACGAGGAGACCCGCGGGGTGCTGAAGGTGTTCCTGGAGAACGTGATCCGCGACGCGGTGACGTACACTGAGCACGCCAAGCGCAAGACTGTGACGGCCATGGACGTGGTGTACGCCCTGAAGAGGCAGGGGCGCACCCTGTACGGTTTCGGCGGTTAGGCTGCGTCGCAGCGGGCGCTGGCCTTCCCGCGGCCGTGCTTGTGGGTGGGAGAGACTAGAAAACGGCCCTTTTCAGGGCCACCACACTGTTCGGAAGTTGAAAAGTGCGAAAGAGTCTGTGTTGTTGCTGCGTGTGTGCGCTGTGTTGTTTGTTTCTTTCTTTCTTTCTCTCTTTGTTTCTTTCTTTCCGTTTGAGCGACGTGATGTGACTGGGAGGGGAGAAGGAAAGGAAACGTGTCATGTGGCTGGCTGTGTGTGGAGCTGCTTCGTTTGTGTTTGTTATTGTGTGTCGATCGCGACGGAGATGGCGGGCTGTGTGTTGTTGTGCGAGAGGCGGTGATTATTTGCTTGCGTCGTTTGGCCCTGTGTGTTTGCGGCGGCGTTGGGGTTTCCGAGGCAAGGCGTGTGGGCATAGGCGGCCGGATCAGCTGTTTCGTTCGTGTCGACGGCCGTTGCGCGCGGGAGTGGAGGGCGGTGTGTCGACACGCCTCCCTTTAACAATGGTCATTATTGCTGCCGTTGTCGTTTGGAAGGCGACTGCGACCGTGCAAAATGTGTGCGTGTGTTGGGCCACACGGGCTGTGTGGACGACAAGATGGCGGACGTGCGCCGGCGGCGGCTGTGCTGTGAAAGTGCAAAGTTAAAACAAAACAAGGTGCGGCGAGGACGACTGAAATTTTGCTTTGGACGTAGGTTTGTGTGGTGGCCCTGAAAAGGGCCGATTGTTGTGGGCCGAGCAGAGCCGAGCCGGCAAAGCGCGTTGCGTGCAGGGGAGCACGCGGCGCTGCGATTGCCTGGCCTCCTTTAGGCCTTCTTCTCGGTCTTCTTTGGCAGCAGGACGGCCTGGATGTTGGGCAGGACACCACCCTGTGCGATGGTGACGCCCGACAGGAGCTTGTTGAGCTCCTCGTCGTTGCGGATGGCAAGCTGCAGGTGGCGCGGGATGATGCGCGTCTTCTTGTTGTCGCGGGCCGCGTTTCCGGCCAGCTCGAGCACCTCAGCCGCGAGGTACTCCATGACGGCGGCGAGGTAGACGGGCGCCCCGGCGCCGACGCGCTCTGCGTAGTTTCCCTTGCGCAGGAGGCGGTGGATTCTGCCGACCGGGAACTGGAGCCCAGCCCTGCTTGAGCGGGACTTTGACTTGCCCTTGACTTTGCCTCCCTTTCCGCGTCCGGACATGGCGATGGGCTAGCGACGGTGCACACGAAACGGAAACGAAAACGACCGGTGCGAGCGGCAGCGAGTCGAGCAGCGGAGTGCGTGCCGGCGCAGCCGGGGTGGGGGTGCTTTATGGGCTCGGGTGCGGCGGCCGGTTGCGCGCGCGCCCCATTGGTCGGCGGCCGCAACAGGGCGAGCTGGTAAAGGTGCGGCGGCGGCTGGCGGCGGGTGCCACTGTGTGGGGAGACGCTGACTAGAGCGGAGCGCTTGCTACTGGTGTTGCTGCTGCCGTACGCTCGTTCGAGATGCCGCCCAAGACTAGCGGGAAGGCCGCCAAGAAGGCTGGCAAGGCGCAGAAGAACATTTCGAAGGGCGACAAGAAGAAGAAGCGCAAGAGGAAGGAGAGCTATGCCATCTACATCTACAAGGTGCTGAAGCAGGTGCACCCTGACACGGGCATCTCGTCGAAGGCGATGAGCATCATGAACAGCTTCGTGAACGACATTTTCGAGCGCATTGCGGCCGAGGCTTCTCGCCTGGCGCACTACAACAAGCGCTCGACCATCACGTCCCGCGAGATCCAGACCGCTGTGCGGCTGTTGCTGCCTGGCGAGCTGGCCAAGCACGCCGTGAGCGAGGGCACGAAGGCGGTGACCAAGTACACGAGCTCCAAGTAAGGAGGTGGCTCTGGAATGGAAGGAAGGATGGAGAAGGCTCCTCCGTTGCGAGAGCGGCAAAACGGCCCTTTTCAGGGCCACCAACTTGCCTTTTGCGGGAAGGGCGGAATTGTTGTTGTTGTTTGTGTGGACGGCTGTGATGTATGTGTGCATTTTGATTGTGGGTGGGGGGGCGCGTCAAAGCGTGTTGCGGGGTACGGCCACGAGGTTGGTCGCCGTGGCGTGGAATGGTGGCACGCCTCGTTGGAGTGGTTTTGACCCATTGGTGTTGGTGTGTGTTACCTGTCTGCGAGGGGGGGGGACAGTGCGATCGGCGACTTTTGTGTCACCGTAACGACGGCCGTTTGCGGGTTTGTTTTTTGCACATCATACATGGCGAGGGTGAAATGTGAAATGTTTTTGTTTGGTTGTTTTTTTGTTTGTTTTTGCCGCCCACTATTCCCTTTGCTGTACGCCGAGTTTGACAATGGTGCGACGTAACTGCAGCGTGGAGGTGTGTGAGTGACGTTGAAATGAACGTGCCATTAAGACGCATTGTTGTTGTATTGTACTGTACGTGTACGGCGACACGCACGATGATGTACCATTTGATTTTTGATAGCCGTGTCTGACTGATTGCGTACGACGCACGCACACCGATGTCGTCATTCAAGATGCACGCGTGTCCAGTGCAGTACAGTAAGCGCGACGCTAGACGACGACGACGGCGGCGGCGGCGGTCGTCGTTTGTTTGGCGAATGTCTGTACACGTGTTTGTCTGTGTCCATCCGGTATGTATTTGTTTGTTTGAAAGTGTTTTGTGTGTCGGTGACGTGGTCCGATCCGTCGCCCCCTTGAGTAACTGTCGATCGGCGCGATAGACCGGCGTCACGCAACTGAACCGAAGTCTTGGGCACACCCGTCATACTGTTGTACACCGTCGCGCTGAGAACGGTAACGAAAGGTTGACTTTGATCGGTCGAATGTCTGGGCAGAACGTGAGGAATGAGGCAAGAGTGCAAGGAGGGGGGGCAAAAGAGAGAGGAAGGGAAAAAGGGGAGAAACGCATTCGTAGAGCAACGGAACGTTCCCGTGTCGGAGGCGTATTGGAGCCGCACTGAAATGCGTTTAACGGCGGCGCGGCTGCAAGTGTCTGCCGTGGTGAACGTTACCTTTGACGGCTGCATTGGGCTTTGCCTTTGCTTTCGCTTTCGCTTTCCCGGATGTACGTAACGTTTGTTGATATGGTTCTGAGGAAGAGTGTATGACAGTGCCGTGCCGTCCATGTTCGTGTGCCCTCCCATTGTGTGTATGCTATTGTCTGTGTACTTGAATGATGTATGTAGGTGTTAGTGGACATGTTTTACCAGTGGGGGGAAATGGATCGTCGATAGTTGCCGTCACTCTGTCACGGTCGAGATGACGCACCCTCCGTACAGAAAGGTGTCGAGAAAGTGAGTGTGTGTGTGTGTGTGTGTGTGTGTGTGTGTGTGCGCGCGTCCGTGAATTGGCAGTGTTTGGAGGTGGGCGTGCCCTGCATGTGGCCCGGAAGGCTGTTCGTTTGGCGGTAGTGTTGTGTGGACAGGGGAGGGGCATGCGTAACGCTGCTGGCATGGCATTTCGGGAGATGGGAGGGGGCAAACGAGGAAACGAGGAGCGGCGGCCAAAGACGGGACGGGGAGGGGCGCGGTGTGGGTGGCTTGCGCCTGTGCTCGGCGTTGTGGTTTGTGCAAAAGAGGAGGAGAAAAACAATGAGTTGCCAGGGAGGGGAGCGGTGTTGTGTTGTGGTTGTCGTGGTGTAGCCGCAGACGCGGCTGTCAGTGAACGTGGCGAGACGGACGGACGGATGCGCGGAGGGGGCGGGGGCGGCGCATTTCGCCGGTGCCGTGCCGTGCCATGCCTGAAAGCCGCGTGGTCGCTGTGTTGTTGGTGGCGTGGGGGCGAGGAGAGTACCGTACGGGTGTGCTTGTGCGCCGGAAATGGCACACTGCGCCTGCCCGTCTTGGAGGCTGATGGCTGTGGTGTGGAAATGGGGCGCGGTGATGTTGAAGCAGTTGAAGAACAGAAAAGAAACCAAGAAAACGGAAGGCGTGATGCGGCGGTGGTGGTGAGAGCGGGAAAAACAAAACAAAACAAAAGAAAAAAAAAACAGCAAAAAAAAAGAAGGAAAAACAACAAGAAACAAAAAAGAAAACAAAAAGTCTATCAATATTAAAATGTAAATGGAAATGGAAATGGACCCAGGTATAACCTCCCTGCACAAATAGCAGAGAGTCCGATGGTAATAAAAATGTGCCAGAATGTTAACGTCCCTACAAAACAAACCCAACGATAATATTAATGAAAGAATGAACCGTATGTAACATTGCAACAGACACAATGAAACCTGATAAATTGTATAAGGGCAGCAGCGTTGACCTTTGGCCCTGTATTCAGAATAAAAAGAGCCAAAGATCGTTACCCCAATGAAAAAGACACTGAAACACGTATGTAACATAGCAGCGATGGCGAGACATTGTAGCATCTGTGACCAGAGAGTTTGCGCTGGACTGCGCGAGTGTTGCGAGCGGTTCTCAGTCAGTCAGTCAGTCAGTCAGTCGTTGCGAGTCTGTAGCTCTGTGTAGTTGAGGGCTGTACTCTGTCGGTAGTCGTCGCGTGCAGTACGCTAATAGTCGTCATGCAGAGCGGTCGGTCAGTAGTAGGAGCCGAGTGCGGTTGTGTGATGTAGGCGGTCGGCAACACTGGTCAAGATGGTGAATAAGGTATACTGTTAATTAATATAATCATTAGATAATGAAAAATTTTTGTATTTATTGTAATTATTCTCCAACAAGTTCCCCAATAATAATTTGTATTTCAAAAGCATTTTTCAAACATTTAATTTTTTATTGAACTAAAGAGTTCGTTGCACTTCACATTTCATTCCACTTCTTTGAAGAAACATTTCACTAAAATCACAAAAAAAGAGAATATTATTATTTGCAATGCAGTTCCTCCAAGCGCTGCGCAACAACAAGAGCAGAAATGTGACATCCATTTATTCGGAGGTAAGACGTTAATTCTGATTGTTTTGCACAGGGCCAAAGACCGATATTTCGGTTTAATTGAAGTTTCTTGTCACTGAACGGACGTTAAATGTTGTGAAGAATTTATATTTGAGTCAGATTGCGAATTTCACATTTTCGTTGCCATTTTCAATACCTCTCATTGTGGGCGAGGTTACAATTAGCGCAATGTCCATTAGCATCCGTAAATAACATTGTCCATTATTTTAAATTTTGCGGGGAGGTTACAACACACACAAAAAACAAAAAAAAAAAAACAAAAAAATTGCATTCATATCCGCTCCTCAATTGTAGATACCCCTTACACAGCTGTGTGCAATGAATGAGTGCTGGCTGGTAATTAATTGCACTCCTTGGAGGGAAATGCCATAGGAAGTAGTCTTTAAAAAGTGAATGTTTTTCGTTAAAAGACAAAAGTTACTTTAGAAAAAAGTAATAGTGGGGCTTTTGTTGTTGAACAAAATAAGTACAATGAACATACGTTATCAGATTTGCGCAATGCAGCTTCACACTACCTTTTGATTATAACACAATATACTATACACCGTCCCGAACCGTGACCAGAGTCGCGAGACGAGCAGAGCACGCCGCCGACGCCCGCTCAGTACAACCGTCCACCCGCTACTACTGTCGACCGACTACTACCTCTCCCGACTCGCGCTACAATGTATATAACAACTGTTCCTGGCGACCCGGTGCGTGCCAATACTGTCGTCTGGCGCGGTCCAAGCGCCGACTAGCAACGATAAATAACTCTCTGGTCAGACAGAGA
The DNA here is from genome assembly GCF_023864345.2 of Schistocerca serialis cubense. Classification (NCBI taxonomy): domain Eukaryota; kingdom Metazoa; phylum Arthropoda; class Insecta; order Orthoptera; family Acrididae; genus Schistocerca; species Schistocerca serialis. The sequence continues at coordinate 28,965 of NW_026047543.1, forward strand.
TGCTGTCATGGCTCGCCATCGCTCTGGTAATGAATACATACGTGTTGCAGCGTGCGTACCACCGGAACACGCAGTGGCGGAGCCAAAGACTGTGTTGTCGAGGTCGAGTGCGAGCGGGAAGAGAGGCAGCGTCGGCACGGAGATGCAAGCGAGCGCGAGACGCACGGGGGCTGCGGCGTGGCGCGTTTGCGGTCGGCGCCTTTGGTGGCAACGGCCGGGACAAGCAGCGGTGTATGGTGTGGTGCGGGGCGGACAGGGGCGGCGGTGGACGGGGAGGAGGCGGCGCGACGACGGCATGGGGGCGAAAACGGGACGGGGGACGGCGGATGTTGAGAGGCGTCACGCGCGGACAGGACACAGACACAGAGACACACAGATTGGAAAGGGAGGGTGCGCGGTTAGTGGTTGGGAATGTGCGTACCGTGCGGGATGGGAGTGGGCGAGGAACACGGTCGTGGCCCCTGTTTTGGGTGCGTGTGATGACGTTGGTGTGCTGTGGGAAGGGAAGGTGCTGTGGCGGCGGCGCGTAATGGGCGTAGGCCGAAAAGAGAAAGGAACGTGGGCAGTGTGTTGGCAAGCGTCGGTTCGACTGCGACGTTGATGGGCAGGGCAGGGCAGGGCAAGGTTAATGGTGGTAGGAGTAGGCGTGTGGGCGCAAAAAAATCTGCCGCTGCAGGCGGTGCCGTAACCGCCATGGCGGGAAGGAGAGAGGGCCAAAGAAAGAAAGAAAGAAAGAAAGAAAGAAAGAAGAAGACAAAAAAAAACAAAAAAAAAGGAGGGGGGGGCGAAAGTGGAGAGGCGGTGGTGTGAGAAGGGCGGGGGCGGAAGGAAGGCAGGAAGGACAAGAGGCGAGGCGACGGCTTGCTTTGTGTATCGGTCGGTCTCTGGCTATGCTTCGTTTTCTGCAGCAGGGTCGGTGCGCGGCGTGGCTCGCGGCAGTGGGAACGCCTGGTGGCTGGACGGCCAGCAATGCGGTTGGATGGGCGGCCACAGCACCGCACCTGTGCCCGAGGAGGAGACGCTGGCGGCGGGCCCTGAGGTGAGGCCGGCTCGGCTGGGGCTGTGGATGTGTAGGTGTGCGCCGCTGCTGCAACAACGAGTAAAACGCGAGAAGAAGGGATGGCGGTAGAGAGAAAAAAAAAAAGGTCGTGTTGTGTTGATGCGCAGGCAGACGCGTACAGAGAGACGAGCCCGGTCTGCAGCAGGGTGTGGCCGTGCCGAGTGCAGAGCAGCGGCGGCTCGGTTCGGTTCGGCCCGGCCCGGCGGGCCGCGCTGTTGTCGCGGACGTGAGCGCCCCCTGGCGGGTGGCCGGAGGCGGCGCGGCGTGTTGGACGTGTGGCTGGTGGCAGTGCACAATTTGCGAGTGGCTGGCGGTGTGGTGTGGTGTGGCGGTTGGCGCGTCGGGCGGCGGAGAGGTATGTGTTGCGGGCGCCCTTTGCTGCGCTGCGTCGTTGCGTGTGCCGTACAGGGCGGGCGCTTGTCGACTGTGTGGGCGGTGTGGCGAATTGGCGTGAAACGGCTGCCGAGAGGTGTGTGGTAGCGAGCCGGTCGTTGTCAGTGCGAAGGGGAATGTGCGTGCGTTTGGCGGTTTCGGTGTGCTTTTTGCGGCGTGAGAGTGGGAATTAGTGGGGCCGGCTGTTGTGTTGGTTCCTTGTGTCTTGTGTCGCGTAGCTTGATGGCAACGTGGAAGGACGCCGGTTTCGTTTCGAGCCTTGCGTGTGGTTGGCGTGTGCCGATGCACGTGCATGTGTGGGTCGCGAGTGCGTTTTTGGCTGGCTGTGTGTGTGTGTGTTTTGGGGGGGGAAGGGGGAGGCGGTGGTGAAAGTGCAGTGGTTGCCACGGGCGTCGTCGGGTGGGGCTGGGGCTGGGGCTGTGGCTGTGCGTCGTGGCGGAAAGGTGGTAGGTTGCGGGAAGCGAGCCCGTCGTTGACGGTGTCGCGTGAGTTGTGAATCGAGTGGGGCGCGGGGCGCGGGACAGGAGCAGCGTGCCGCTGCGTCGTGGTCGTCAGCAGAGGCTGTGCGTGTGCTTGTCCTTTTTTGTTGTGGGCGGTTCGTGCGAGGCGTTTTTGTTTTGTGTTGCCCTAGTTGTTAGTAGTTTATTTTGTTATTTTGAGACGACGACTGGTTGGTGGCGTGCGCGCGAAGTGGCGGTGTGCGCTTCCCGTGTCGTTTGTTTTTGTTTTGTTTTTTTGTTTTTGTGTGTTTTGTTTTTGCACTGGGCCCCGGGGGGTGGGTGGGTGGGTGGGTGTGTGTGTGTCGATTTGCCGGCTGGCGAAAGGTGCGCCATCGGCGGGGTGGGTCGCCGGCACAAGTAGAGGCGGCGGCGTTGTTGCTGTTGTTGTGTGGTGTTTGTTTTGTTCGGCTGTGTCGGCGAGCTGTGTTGCGGTGCGTGTGAATGGTGGTGCAAAAGTGCTGGCGTTGGGGCTGCGACTGCGACTGCGACGGCGGCGAGCCGCGGGCGCGCATGATAGTGATGTTGTGAACAGCGGCTGTGTACGGTAGTGGTGTTGTTGTAGCACGACGTGCATCCGGGCCGGCGCGGAAAGCGCAGTTGCGGGCGGTTGCCCTTCGGTGCCAGCCATGTCGCGTGAGCGGCGGGTTGCTCTGGTGTCGACACGTGGTGCTCTGGGTTGTTGTGTGGTGCCCTTTGGCCGGTGGGGGTGGTTCGCGTGTGTCTCGTTCGCGCTCGGTATCTGGTCGTGGTCGTGCTGCTCCCCCGTCTGTCGGCGGTTTTCGACGTCGTCTGTACGTTTTTGTTCGTTTGCGGCGCGCCTGCCGACGTCGTCCCGTCGCGACCTTTCAACCGAAAGTGTGGCGCCCGAAGGTGAACGAACGTAACCCTGACCTCGGCGCTTTACGCTGAGCCGAGCGAACCGAACCTAACCTGTGGTGTGGCGAGGTGAGCTCAGCCTGTGAGCCCCTAACGTCTACGTAAGGTAAGCTGTCCGGCTCACGCCTCACGGTTTGAACGCTTTTTTAACCTACGTTTGGCGCTTCTTAACCTAGCACTGACCCCTTAACCTAACGTGTAACCTAACCTAACCTAACCTCTGACGCCTGACGTGTTTGAATGCTTAACCTAAGTTTGACGCTTAACCTAACCCAAGTCCCCTTAACCTAACCCACGTCCACCTAACCTAACCTAACCTAACCTAGACGTGTAAACGTAATGTGTAACGCGTAAAGTGTAAGGTCGGCTGTCGTGTGTGCTGACGGCAGATTGGGTTGGTCTGTAGATTCGGATTGCGGTTTGCCTCGGTCGAGGGGTTGGGTCGGAAGCGGCGAGGGGCGGCGGCGCCTGTTGCGCAGGCGGCGTCCGTTTGCGGCGGGCAATTGTTGAGAAACGGCTGTGAATGTTGGCGGGCGAGAGGAGGAGGACGGCGCGCGATGTGGCCCGACGGCTGCGGGCCGATCGGGAAACGGCGGGAGGGCGACGGAAGGCGATGGGGCGGCGGAGGCGCGTTTGCACGGCCGTCATCGCCGCACGCCTCGGCTTGTGTGGCTGTGGCGCCGGCCGCGCTGGCCGGGCTGCCGCGGCGACGGTGTGGGAGTTTTGCCGAAGGTTTGGCCATTGTGGCGGGTCGTCGGCTGGGGCTGTGGGGGCGGCATTTGGGCGGGGGCGGCGATTCTCGGCGGGCCGACCCAGGCTGTAGCGCGCGGTAGCTGCAGTTTGGCCGTGGTTTGCGGCGCTGCCGTGGCGACTGGTTGGCGACTGTGGTGTGGCTGTGTGTAGCCCCATCCTCGGTGGTTTGAAAGGCGCGGGCGGTTGTGGCGCAGGTTTGGGGCTGCTCCGCACAGGCTGTCGGACGTTGGGCGGTAGCAAGCGCGGGAGGCGCGGCGCGGCGGCGCGCAGAGTGGCGGCCGCTCTCTCGGCCGTCCGCGCCCGCCCGCGACACTGGCCTGGTCCCTTTGTCGTGCAGCTGCCGCCGGTCTACTGGCGGCGCGGGTGGCGGCGAGGGCCGTGGTTTTCTTGTTCAATCGTCGTCTGATCTGCCTCCGTAGTGATACGTTCAGACACTGCCGCAGGGCATCCTCCCTGCTCCCCCGAGAGTAGGGAAGTTCCTACGTCAGGGCCCGTGGTGCTACCCGGTAACCCGCGCGTAGTCAATGTTAGGGCTGGCACTGCTCAGGGAAACCTAACGGTGCCAACGAGCGAGCAACCAGTGCCCCTTGGCAGTGCATGTCAGGCTTCTAGGACCGCTAGATCAGACATATTGGGTAAGCCCAAAGTCCCAGTCCGCTGCGGCACCCAGGCCCTGGGTACCCGCGGCCAATCCTCCACAAGCATAACCAAGGCAAAAACACGTTTACAAGATACGGACGTAATGCCAGCACCTAAGCGTCCGGCCCCAAGCCGGCTCGCTGAGGAAAACGAGACCCCAAACAGCGATGACATGGAAGTAGGGGGGGAAACCGTTGTAGCCAACATCCCCACATCAAACAGCTTCGCGCCGATCGCTTCCGACGGCGTGGAAGCGGTCGAAGCGGCGCCAGCCCGTCCCTCGACCTCTGGCGCGCAAGCGCAACAAAAACAGAGACGGAGAAAGTGCCTCCCATTATTGCCACTATCCAAAATGGGACCATGAAAATCATAAAAGAGGTCGCCCCACAATTAAAAGGGGGACTCAATACGTCATGCAAAGGGTCGTCGGTGAAATTTCAACCGTCGACACCTCCTGACTTCAGATTTCTTGTGGAGTATTTCACACAAAAGAAAATCCCCTTCCACACATTTCCGGTAACGGAAAAAAACGCATATAAGGCGGTGATTAAGGGTCTCCCGCGAGACACCGATCCCGCCGAAATAAAAGAACTGCTCATTGAGCGCAAGTACAAAGTCATTGAGGTAAAACAGGAAACGCGCGCCTCTGACCCCAACAACCCCGGTGAGGGACGTAGAAAGCGTGCGCAATTCAAGGTGATCCTTCACCCAGACGAGAAGAATAGAGAGCTCTTAAGGACCGAGCTCTTCATGAACTGTAAAGTCACCATTGAAAAATACCAACAGCCTGAAGGCCCTGTACAGTGCCACCAATGCCAACAGCTGTTCCACACTGCGGAACAATGCCACCACCCCCCAAAATGCGTCAAGTGCGCCGGGCCGCACTTGACAAACGCGTGCAAAAAGAGCCGAAAGACCCCAGCAAAATGGCGCGCTGTGCGGAGGGCGATCACCCGGCGAACTACAGCCGCTGCCCCGCACGCATACAGCTAATGGCTACCCGTCCACCCCGGTCGGCAAACGGCGTGGCGCTGACGCGGGGCGCTTCTGCGGGGTCGGCGCAGCCTGCCTCTGCGGCCAAGGCGCCGACAGCTAGCTCTGCCGCCACCAGCAGTCGCGGAGCGACTGCGCCGGGCGAGAGGCCTTTCCCTCGCTACCCCCACCACGCGCCCCGACGGCTGCCGCCGCCTGGCCACCCCCTCCACGCCACCAGCGCACTCAGGCGCCCGCAGCTGCCGCGCCGCCTCAGTGGGCTGCTGGCCAGCAACCAGGGACGCCGCTCGGCGTCTTTGACGAGCTGCGCCAACTGTTTGCGGGCTTCAGCCTAGCAAACGTAATGTACACAATTAGGGACACCATGGCGCGCGTGCGGGCGGCGCCTGATGGCCTCAGCAAATTCATGGCCCTCGCTGAGGGTGCTATGACATTATTTGAAACTTTTAATGGATCCCCCTAGATCCAGAAAAGTCTCAATATTAAACTTTAACGCCAATGGCGTAAAACCTCAAAAACAGTTGCTAGAAGAATTTCTCGACCGGCATGACATCGATGTTGTGTGCCTGACAGAGACCCACCTTAAGCCCGAGGACCGCTTCTCCGTCCGTAACTATGTCATACATAGAGCCGACCGCGTAGGCCGCGCAGGTGGCGGAGTGGCGATCCTTGTGAAAGGCAGGCGGTGCTTTCGCACCGTGGACTTACCTCAGACACCCAGCATCGAGGCGGCCGGTATAGAAATAAAAATCAGAAACACAACATACATTGTAATTTCCGCGTACCACTCCCCAGCCACCACTATACTGCAACAGGACCTTCAGGCACTGCTCGGTACTGGCGCTCGTGTAATTGTGGGGGGGGACCTCAACTCGAAGCATAGGGCCTTTGGCTGCCGCGCCGAGAACTGTAGTGGCGTGAGGTTGCATAGACTCGTCGAGAGGCGTGCCGCCCTCAGCGTCATCGCACCCGACGAGCCTACGCATATCCCTGCGGACCCGACAAAAAACCCGGATATCCTGGATATTTTTGTCGTTAAAAACTTTGCTCTCGATGCGACGGTCACAGTGCACCACGAGCTGAACTCCGATCATAATCCGGTCGTTCTGGACATAGCCAGTGTCGAAGACGATGCCGGGAGGATGGCAAGAACAGAAGTTATAACAAACTGGGACCGATATAAATACCTGGTGGGTGAGCACGTGGAGGAAATCCCGCAGATGGAGACAACAGGAGAAATTGACGACGCAATAGCGAACTTCACAGACGTCCTCCACGCCTGTGCTCGTGCTACTAGCGTCAGACTCACTACAGAGCCGGGCGCCAGGGACCTGCCCCCTGACATCTGGGACCTCATAGTCGCCAAACGCAGGCTGCGTAAGCAGTGGCAGCGTCACCGCGACCCCACTGACCGCCGCCTGCTGCGGAGGCTTGAGGACCAGGTGAAACTCCGACTGCAGGAGCACAGGAGCCGCTGCTGGGAGGAGATGTTACAAACCGCCGAAACAGAGAACAGTAAACGCAAGATCTGGCAAATAGCCCGGCAGCGGAAAGCCCCCACCAGAGAGAACAGGCCACTCCACGGCGAGAACGGACTAGCTTACGAAGACCAAGAAAAGGCGGAAATAATGGCAAAATCACTAGAGTCACAATTCCGAACTCACGTCATCGATGATGACGAGAGTGAGAGGCAGGAAAGAATAGTCATCGGACGAGTGACTCAGATAAGAAATTCGCGCCCAAACACAGAATTCGTGCCCGTTAACGAACCGACAATAAGTGCACTCATCAAGCGACAGGGAAACCACAAGGCTCCTGGCCCTGACCGCATCCGCACCCCACTCCTAAAGCACCTTCCGCCTCCCGCCATAACATTTCTGGTAAGCGTCTTCAACGCTTGCCTAAAACTCACCTACTTCCCCTCAGCGTGGAAAACTGCTAAGGTAATCACCCTCCCCAAACCTAACAAAAACCTTCTCCTACCTGAAAGTTACAGACCAATTTCCTTACTCACTGGCATGAGTAAAATCCTTGAGCTGCTTATACTCACAACCCTCCAGAAATTCCTTACTGACAACAACATCCTGTTGCCTGAGCAGTTTGGATTCCGCGCTGAGCACTCCACAGTCCAACAATGCCTGCGCTTGGTTGAACACGCTTGTCTGGCCAGGGCAAAGAGAGAATCCACAGGAGCAGTATTCCTGGACATAGAGAAAGCATTCGACCGCGTCTGGCACGATGGCCTAATATTTAAACTAGATCACATAGGGTGCCCAGAACATATAATAAAGATCATTGACTCATTTCTTGCGGAGCGTCACTTCTTCGTAAGAAATGGGACGGGATTGAGCCAGATGCGACCGATTGCGGCCGGAGTTCCCCAGGGTTCGGTTTTAGGTCCAGTCCTATACTCCATTTACACGAACGACATACCGAAGCAGGTCGGCGGGGAGATCGCTCTCTACGCCGACGACACAGCCATCTACAGGAGTAGCCGCAACCTTGAATTCATACGACGAAAGCTGCAAGCCCACCTCGACTCCATAACGCAGTGGTGCAATTTATGGAAAATTAAAATCAATCCAAACAAAACCCAGGCCATATACTTCACAACCAGGCTAAAACTCCCTGACCAGCAACTAACAATTGGGGGTCGGGACCTAGCCTGGCGAAATTGCATCACATATCTCGGGATGGAGATCGACAGCCGCCTCACATGGAGGCAACACATAAAGAAAGCGGCAAACAAAGGGTGCGCGCTCCTGTCCCAACTATACCCTCTTCTGAAGGGTGAAGGACTCACCTTGAAATGCAAAATGCTTCTCTGGCGCCAACTCATGCTTCCGGTCATCTTGTATGGTTCGGAAGTGTGGTCAATGGCGTCAGACACCTCACTCTTAAGGCTACAACGGCTACAAAATAAAACCTTCCGGGTAATCTCAGGTGCTGACAGATACGTCCGGAACACACATATCAGAGAATTCCTAGAACAGCCCACCATCTATTCCCTCATAAAGGAAAAATCTGCCAAACTTTATGAGAGAACACAAGCATCGCCCCATCACCTCATTCAAAATTTAGGCTGCGAACACCCAAACCTTCAACATAAGAGACCTAAATTAACCCTCGCGCGCCACTTTAGGGACATTTAAAACACACAAACACACACCCAGAACAAACATTTACTCAAAAACACGCACACAAACCAAACCACCAACTTCATGAACCCTCTAGCGCATTTCTAGAAGTCAGACGGGCACAGCCCAGTGGTACTTCATTACAAAAGTGCAAACAGAAGGCATTCATTCATTCTCTGCTCTGCTGCTGTGCTGTGCTTGCGTGCCTGCCGTCCCGCTCGCTCTCGCTGTGTGTTACGCGCGTCGTCGAAATGGCAGATCAGGCGGCTACGAACGAGACTGCTGCGGCACCCGCCGCCACCGGCACTACGAAGAAGGCCAAGTCTGCGTCGTCTGCGAAGAAGCCGCGCGCCAAGCCTGCGCACCCGCGCACCTCTGAGATGGTGACGGCCGCCATCAAGAGTCTGAAGGAGCGCGGCGGGTCGTCGCTGCAGGCGATCAAGAAGTACATTGCCGCGCACTACAAGCTGGACGCGGAGAAGCTGGCGCCGTTTATCAAGAAGTACCTCAAGTCGGCCGTCGTGGCGGGCGAGCTGGTGCAGACGAAGGGGAAGGGCGCGTCCGGCTCGTTCAAGCTTGCCGGCGCCGGCGGCGGGGGGGCGGCCGAGGGCGGCAAGGCTCGTGCTGGCGGTGCCAAGAAGAAGCGCGCCGCTCCGGCCAGCAAGGAGAAGAAGGGCGCCCGTGCGGCCGGCGCAAAGAAGGCTGGTGGCGTGAAGGCGGCGACCGGTCGGAAGGCGGGCGCCGCCAAGAAGGCGTCTGCGGCGTCGGCCGCTCCCGCGGGTGCGAAGAAGGCGGCTGCGGCCAAGCCGGCCAAGGCCAAGTCGCCGTCGAAGGCGAAGAAGGCCGCCAAGGTTCCGACGAAGAAGCCGAAGGCGCCGCGCCCGAAGAAGGCGACGACGCCGTCTAAGGCGAAGGCTTCGCCCAAGAAGAAGAAGTAGAGTAGAGGAGAAAGAGATGGGAAAGGAAGGGTTTGGCGCTTGACTCCGTCGTCCCCACCCCCCGTCGTCGTCTAGTGGCGCGCAAGAGACGCGCGGCCCAAAACGGCCCTTCTCAGGGCCATCAAAGCACGTCGGGGAAGGTTTTGATTGTCGTGTTGCGTTTGGTGTGGGTGTCTGTCTGGCGTTTCTGTATGCCCGTGGGGATGCTGTTTGCGTGCCGTGGTGGTTGGATTGCGGGGGTCGGTGGCGGGTGTGGGCGGCGGTAGCGGTAAGCGGTGTTGTTGTTGTCGTGGTTGTGATTGTCGCCGTGTTTGTGGCGGCGGCCGACGGTTGGTTTTCTGTCACGTTGTTTTGTTTGAATACGTTGGTTGGCTTGCCTGCGTTCGTTCTTCTCGGATGTCTGTCTTGTCGAGTCGTGTCTGGTCTTTGTTTTGTTCGTTTGTGTGTGTGTTATGTTTTGCAAGGGGGGGCACGTTGAGATGTGGAAGGAGTCGGCGGGGATTTCGGTGGCGTGTAGAGCGAGCGAGCGCGCCTGCCTGGCCGTTGGCCGTCGGAGTGGAGTGCGGGTTTTTTTGTTTTCGAAACGAAAGCGGCGGCCGGCCAGCCAGCCACCCGTGCGGTGTGACGTCGGCCGTTGGGTATTGTGCGCTGTGAGCGCCGGGGAGGGATGATGTGTGATTGTTGCGCGCTGCTAGCAGGCAGGCAGAGTGAGCGGGTGTGGCGGACGGACGGGAAGTGGTGGTTTTTGTTTTTGGGTTGCGGGGCGAGAGGCAGGCGACCGACAAAGTTTGCTCGCGACGGAGAGATGTTAGTGGCCCTGAAAAGGGCCGTTTTTGTTTGGGCGGTGCGGTGCCGCGGCGCGGTTTAGGCGCGCTCGCCGCGGATGCGGCGCGCGAGCTGGATGTCCTTGGGCATGATGGTGACGCGCTTGGCGTGGATTGCGCACAGGTTGGTGTCTTCGAAGAGGCCGACGAGGTAGGCCTCGCTGGCCTCCTGCAGGGCCATGACTGCGGAGCTCTGGAAGCGCAGGTCGGTCTTGAAGTCCTGGGCGATCTCGCGCACTAGGCGCTGGAATGGCAGCTTGCGGATGAGCAGCTCTGTGCTCTTCTGGTAGCGCCTGATTTCTCGCAGGGCGACGGTGCCCGGCCTGTAGCGGTGGGGCTTCTTGACGCCTCCGGTGGCGGGCGCGCTCTTCCTCGCCGCCTTGGTGGCGAGCTGTTTGCGCGGCGCCTTTCCGCCGGTGGACTTGCGGGCCGTTTGCTTTGTGCGGGCCATAGCGGTAGCGGAGCGGCGTGCGTGGAGGTTAGGTGCGGCGCGGCGTCCGGTGCTGCCTTGACAACGGGCCCGCGCGCCTCCGTGCTGCGCTTATATGCCCTCGGTTGCGCGTGGTGGGGGGAGGGCGGGCCAGAGTCTATATAGGGGGGCGGCGGGCGCGCTGGGCGCAGACCGTAGCCGACTCGCCAGCCGCTGCAGCTGCTGTTTGTGCACGTTTTGCTTTGCCCGAGGAAGGATGACAGGCCGCGGCAAGGGAGGAAAGGGGCTCGGCAAGGGTGGCGCCAAGCGGCACCGCAAGGTGTTGCGCGACAACATCCAGGGCATCACGAAGCCCGCCATCCGCCGCCTGGCTCGCAGGGGCGGCGTGAAGCGCATCTCTGGTCTGATCTACGAGGAGACCCGCGGGGTGCTGAAGGTGTTCCTGGAGAACGTGATCCGCGACGCGGTGACGTACACTGAGCACGCCAAGCGCAAGACTGTGACGGCCATGGACGTGGTGTACGCCCTGAAGAGGCAGGGGCGCACCCTGTACGGTTTCGGCGGTTAGGCTGCGTCGCAGCGGGCGCTGGCCTTCCCGCGGCCGTGCTTGTGGGTGGGAGAGACTAGAAAACGGCCCTTTTCAGGGCCACCACACTGTTCGGAAGTTGAAAAGTGCGAAAGAGTCTGTGTTGTTGCTGCGTGTGTGCGCTGTGTTGTTTGTTTCTTTCTTTCTTTCTCTCTTTGTTTCTTTCTTTCCGTTTGAGCGACGTGATGTGACTGGGAGGGGAGAAGGAAAGGAAACGTGTCATGTGGCTGGCTGTGTGTGGAGCTGCTTCGTTTGTGTTTGTTATTGTGTGTCGATCGCGACGGAGATGGCGGGCTGTGTGTTGTTGTGCGAGAGGCGGTGATTATTTGCTTGCGTCGTTTGGCCCTGTGTGTTTGCGGCGGCGTTGGGGTTTCCGAGGCAAGGCGTGTGGGCATAGGCGGCCGGATCAGCTGTTTCGTTCGTGTCGACGGCCGTTGCGCGCGGGAGTGGAGGGCGGTGTGTCGACACGCCTCCCTTTAACAATGGTCATTATTGCTGCCGTTGTCGTTTGGAAGGCGACTGCGACCGTGCAAAATGTGTGCGTGTGTTGGGCCACACGGGCTGTGTGGACGACAAGATGGCGGACGTGCGCCGGCGGCGGCTGTGCTGTGAAAGTGCAAAGTTAAAACAAAACAAGGTGCGGCGAGGACGACTGAAATTTTGCTTTGGACGTAGGTTTGTGTGGTGGCCCTGAAAAGGGCCGATTGTTGTGGGCCGAGCAGAGCCGAGCCGGCAAAGCGCGTTGCGTGCAGGGGAGCACGCGGCGCTGCGATTGCCTGGCCTCCTTTAGGCCTTCTTCTCGGTCTTCTTTGGCAGCAGGACGGCCTGGATGTTGGGCAGGACACCACCCTGTGCGATGGTGACGCCCGACAGGAGCTTGTTGAGCTCCTCGTCGTTGCGGATGGCAAGCTGCAGGTGGCGCGGGATGATGCGCGTCTTCTTGTTGTCGCGGGCCGCGTTTCCGGCCAGCTCGAGCACCTCAGCCGCGAGGTACTCCATGACGGCGGCGAGGTAGACGGGCGCCCCGGCGCCGACGCGCTCTGCGTAGTTTCCCTTGCGCAGGAGGCGGTGGATTCTGCCGACCGGGAACTGGAGCCCAGCCCTGCTTGAGCGGGACTTTGACTTGCCCTTGACTTTGCCTCCCTTTCCGCGTCCGGACATGGCGATGGGCTAGCGACGGTGCACACGAAACGGAAACGAAAACGACCGGTGCGAGCGGCAGCGAGTCGAGCAGCGGAGTGCGTGCCGGCGCAGCCGGGGTGGGGGTGCTTTATGGGCTCGGGTGCGGCGGCCGGTTGCGCGCGCGCCCCATTGGTCGGCGGCCGCAACAGGGCGAGCTGGTAAAGGTGCGGCGGCGGCTGGCGGCGGGTGCCACTGTGTGGGGAGACGCTGACTAGAGCGGAGCGCTTGCTACTGGTGTTGCTGCTGCCGTACGCTCGTTCGAGATGCCGCCCAAGACTAGCGGGAAGGCCGCCAAGAAGGCTGGCAAGGCGCAGAAGAACATTTCGAAGGGCGACAAGAAGAAGAAGCGCAAGAGGAAGGAGAGCTATGCCATCTACATCTACAAGGTGCTGAAGCAGGTGCACCCTGACACGGGCATCTCGTCGAAGGCGATGAGCATCATGAACAGCTTCGTGAACGACATTTTCGAGCGCATTGCGGCCGAGGCTTCTCGCCTGGCGCACTACAACAAGCGCTCGACCATCACGTCCCGCGAGATCCAGACCGCTGTGCGGCTGTTGCTGCCTGGCGAGCTGGCCAAGCACGCCGTGAGCGAGGGCACGAAGGCGGTGACCAAGTACACGAGCTCCAAGTAAGGAGGTGGCTCTGGAATGGAAGGAAGGATGGAGAAGGCTCCTCCGTTGCGAGAGCGGCAAAACGGCCCTTTTCAGGGCCACCAACTTGCCTTTTGCGGGAAGGGCGGAATTGTTGTTGTTGTTTGTGTGGACGGCTGTGATGTATGTGTGCATTTTGATTGTGGGTGGGGGGGCGCGTCAAAGCGTGTTGCGGGGTACGGCCACGAGGTTGGTCGCCGTGGCGTGGAATGGTGGCACGCCTCGTTGGAGTGGTTTTGACCCATTGGTGTTGGTGTGTGTTACCTGTCTGCGAGGGGGGGGGACAGTGCGATCGGCGACTTTTGTGTCACCGTAACGACGGCCGTTTGCGGGTTTGTTTTTTGCACATCATACATGGCGAGGGTGAAATGTGAAATGTTTTTGTTTGGTTGTTTTTTTGTTTGTTTTTGCCGCCCACTATTCCCTTTGCTGTACGCCGAGTTTGACAATGGTGCGACGTAACTGCAGCGTGGAGGTGTGTGAGTGACGTTGAAATGAACGTGCCATTAAGACGCATTGTTGTTGTATTGTACTGTACGTGTACGGCGACACGCACGATGATGTACCATTCGACTCTGATTTTTGATAGCCGTGTCTGACTGATTGCGTACGACGCACGCACACCGATGTCGTCATTCAAGATGCACGCGTGTCCAGTGCAGTACAGTAAGCGCGACGCTAGACGACGACGACGGCGGCGGCGGCGGTCGTCGTTTGTTTGGCGAATGTCTGTACACGTGTTTGTCTGTGTCCATCCGGTATGTATTTGTTTGTTTGAAAGTGTTTTGTGTGTCGGTGACGTGGTCCGATCCGTCGCCCCCTTGAGTAACTGTCGATCGGCGCGATAGACCGGCGTCACGCAACTGAACCGAAGTCTTGGGCACACCCGTCATACTGTTGTACACCGTCGCGCTGAGAACGGTAACGAAAGGTTGACTTTGATCGGTCGAATGTCTGGGCAGAACGTGAGGAATGAGGCAAGAGTGCAAGGAGGGGGGGCAAAAGAGAGAGGAAGGGAAAAAGGGGAGAAACGCATTCGTAGAGCAACGGAACGTTCCCGTGTCGGAGGCGTATTGGAGCCGCACTGAAATGCGTTTAACGGCGGCGCGGCTGCAAGTGTCTGCCGTGGTGAACGTTACCTTTGACGGCTGCATTGGGCTTTGCCTTTGCTTTCGCTTTCGCTTTCCCGGATGTACGTAACGTTTGTTGATATGGTTCTGAGGAAGAGTGTATGACAGTGCCGTGCCGTCCATGTTCGTGTGCCCTCCCATTGTGTGTATGCTATTGTCTGTGTACTTGAATGATGTATGTAGGTGTTAGTGGACATGTTTTACCAGTGGGGGGAAATGGATCGTCGATAGTTGCCGTCACTCTGTCACGGTCGAGATGACGCACCCTCCGTACAGAAAGGTGTCGAGAAAGTGAGTGTGTGTGTGTGTGTGTGTGTGTGTGTGTGTGTGCGCGCGTCCGTGAATTGGCAGTGTTTGGAGGTGGGCGTGCCCTGCATGTGGCCCGGAAGGCTGTTCGTTTGGCGGTAGTGTTGTGTGGACAGGGGAGGGGCATGCGTAACGCTGCTGGCATGGCATTTCGGGAGATGGGAGGGGGCAAACGAGGAAACGAGGAGCGGCGGCCAAAGACGGGACGGGGAGGGGCGCGGTGTGGGTGGCTTGCGCCTGTGCTCGGCGTTGTGGTTTGTGCAAAAGAGGAGGAGAAAAACAATGAGTTGCCAGGGAGGGGAGCGGTGTTGTGTTGTGGTTGTCGTGGTGTAGCCGCAGACGCGGCTGTCAGTGAACGTGGCGAGACGGACGGACGGATGCGCGGAGGGGGCGGGGGCGGCGCATTTCGCCGGTGCCGTGCCGTGCCATGCCTGAAAGCCGCGTGGTCGCTGTGTTGTTGGTGGCGTGGGGGCGAGGAGAGTACCGTACGGGTGTGCTTGTGCGCCGGAAATGGCACACTGCGCCTGCCCGTCTTGGAGGCTGATGGCTGTGGTGTGGAAATGGGGCGCGGTGATGTTGAAGCAGTTGAAGAACAGAAAAGAAACCAAGAAAACGGAAGGCGTGATGCGGCGGTGGTGGTGAGAGCGGGAAAAACAAAACAAAACAAAAGAAAAAAAAAACAGCAAAAAAAAAGAAGGAAAAACAACAAGAAACAAAAAAGAAAACAAAAAGTCTATCAATATTAAAATGTAAATGGAAATGGAAATGGACCCAGGTATAACCTCCCTGCACAAATAGCAGAGAGTCCGATGGTAATAAAAATGTGCCAGAATGTTAACGTCCCTACAAAACAAACCCAACGATAATATTAATGAAAGAATGAACCGTATGTAACATTGCAACAGACACAATGAAACCTGATAAATTGTATAAGGGCAGCAGCGTTGACCTTTGGCCCTGTATTCAGAATAAAAAGAGCCAAAGATCGTTACCCCAATGAAAAAGACACTGAAACACGTATGTAACATAGCAGCGATGGCGAGACATTGTAGCATCTGTGACCAGAGAGTTTGCGCTGGACTGCGCGAGTGTTGCGAGCGGTTCTCAGTCAGTCAGTCAGTCAGTCAGTCGTTGCGAGTCTGTAGCTCTGTGTAGTTGAGGGCTGTACTCTGTCGGTAGTCGTCGCGTGCAGTACGCTAATAGTCGTCATGCAGAGCGGTCGGTCAGTAGTAGGAGCCGAGTGCGGTTGTGTGATGTAGGCGGTCGGCAACACTGGTCAAGATGGTGAATAAGGTATACTGTTAATTAATATAATCATTAGATAATGAAAAATTTTTGTATTTATTGTAATTATTCTCCAACAAGTTCCCCAATAATAATTTGTATTTCAAAAGCATTTTTCAAACATTTAATTTTTTATTGAACTAAAGAGTTCGTTGCACTTCACATTTCATTCCACTTCTTTGAAGAAACATTTCACTAAAATCACAAAAAAAGAGAATATTATTATTTGCAATGCAGTTCCTCCAAGCGCTGCGCAACAACAAGAGCAGAAATGTGACATCCATTTATTCGGAGGTAAGACGTTAATTCTGATTGTTTTGCACAGGGCCAAAGACCGATATTTCGGTTTAATTGAAGTTTCTTGTCACTGAACGGACGTTAAATGTTGTGAAGAATTTATATTTGAGTCAGATTGCGAATTTCACATTTTCGTTGCCATTTTCAATACCTCTCATTGTGGGCGAGGTTACAATTAGCGCAATGTCCATTAGCATCCGTAAATAACATTGTCCATTATTTTAAATTTTGCGGGGAGGTTACAACACACACAAAAAACAAAAAAAAAAAAAACAAAAAAATTGCATTCATATCCGCTCCTCAATTGTAGATACCCCTTACACAGCTGTGTGCAATGAATGAGTGCTGGCTGGTAATTAATTGCACTCCTTGGAGGGAAATGCCATAGGAAGTAGTCTTTAAAAAGTGAATGTTTTTCGTTAAAAGACAAAAGTTACTTTAGAAAAAAGTAATAGTGGGGCTTTTGTTGTTGAACAAAATAAGTACAATGAACATACGTTATCAGATTTGCGCAATGCAGCTTCACACTACCTTTTGATTATAACACAATATACTATACACCGTCCCGAACCGTGACCAGAGTCGCGAGACGAGCAGAGCACGCCGCCGACGCCCGCTCAGTACAACCGTCCACCCGCTACTACTGTCGACCGACTACTACCTCTCCCGACTCGCGCTACAATGTATATAACAACTGTTCCTGGCGACCCGGTGCGTGCCAATACTGTCGTCTGGCGCGGTCCAAGCGCCGACTAGCAACGATAAATAACTCTCTGGTCAGACAGAGATGCTGTCATGGCTCGCCATCGCTCTGGTAATGAATACATACGTGTTGCAGCGTGCGTACCACCGGAACACGCAGTGGCGGAGCCAAAGACTGTGTTGTCGAGGTCGAGTGCGAGCGGGAAGAGAGGCAGCGTCGGCACGGAGATGCAAGCGAGCGCGAGACGCACGGGGGCTGCGGCGTGGCGCGTTTGCGGTCGGCGCCTTTGGTGGCAACGGCCGGGACAAGCAGCGGTGTATGGTGTGGTGCGGGGCGGACAGGGGCGGCGGTGGACGGGGAGGAGGCGGCGCGACGACGGCATGGGGGCGAAAACGGGACGGGGGACGGCGGATGTTGAGAGGCGTCACGCGCGGACAGGACACAGACACAGAGACACACAGATTGGAAAGGGAGGGTGCGCGGTTAGTGGTTGGGAATGTGCGTACCGTGCGGGATGGGAGTGGGCGAGGAACACGGTCGTGGCCCCTGTTTTGGGTGCGTGTGATGACGTTGGTGTGCTGTGGGAAGGGAAGGTGCTGTGGCGGCGGCGCGTAATGGGCGTAGGCCGAAAAGAGAAAGGAACGTGGGCAGTGTGTTGGCAAGCGTCGGTTCGACTGCGACGTTGATGGGCAGGGCAGGGCAGGGCAAGGTTAATGGTGGTAGGAGTAGGCGTGTGGGCGCAAAAAAATCTGCCGCTGCAGGCGGTGCCGTAACCGCCATGGCGGGAAGGAGAGAGGGCCAAAGAAAGAAAGAAAGAAAGAAAGAAAGAAAGAAAGAAAGAAGAAGACAAAAAAAAACAAAAAAAAAGGAGGGGGGGGCGAAAGTGGAGAGGCGGTGGTGTGAGAAGGGCGGGGGCGGAAGGAAGGCAGGAAGGACAAGAGGCGAGGCGACGGCTTGCTTTGTGTATCGGTCGGTCTCTGGCTATGCTTCGTTTTCTGCAGCAGGGTCGGTGCGCGGCGTGGCTCGCGGCAGTGGGAACGCCTGGTGGCTGGACGGCCAGCAATGCGGTTGGATGGGCGGCCACAGCACCGCACCTGTGCCCGAGGAGGAGACGCTGGCGGCGGGCCCTGAGGTGAGGCCGGCTCGGCTGGGGCTGTGGATGTGTAGGTGTGCGCCGCTGCTGCAACAACGAGTAAAACGCGAGAAGAAGGGATGGCGGTAGAGAGAAAAAAAAAAAGGTCGTGTTGTGTTGATGCGCAGGCAGACGCGTACAGAGAGACGAGCCCGGTCTGCAGCAGGGTGTGGCCGTGCCGAGTGCAGAGCAGCGGCGGCTCGGTTCGGTTCGGCCCGGCCCGGCGGGCCGCGCTGTTGTCGCGGACGTGAGCGCCCCCTGGCGGGTGGCCGGAGGCGGCGCGGCGTGTTGGACGTGTGGCTGGTGGCAGTGCACAATTTGCGAGTGGCTGGCGGTGTGGTGTGGTGTGGCGGTTGGCGCGTCGGGCGGCGGAGAGGTATGTGTTGCGGGCGCCCTTTGCTGCGCTGCGTCGTTGCGTGTGCCGTACAGGGCGGGCGCTTGTCGACTGTGTGGGCGGTGTGGCGAATTGGCGTGAAACGGCTGCCGAGAGGTGTGTGGTAGCGAGCCGGTCGTTGTCAGTGCGAAGGGGAATGTGCGTGCGTTTGGCGGTTTCGGTGTGCTTTTTGCGGCGTGAGAGTGGGAATTAGTGGGGCCGGCTGTTGTGTTGGTTCCTTGTGTCTTGTGTCGCGTAGCTTGATGGCAACGTGGAAGGACGCCGGTTTCGTTTCGAGCCTTGCGTGTGGTTGGCGTGTGCCGATGCACGTGCATGTGTGGGTCGCGAGTGCGTTTTTGGCTGGCTGTGTGTGTGTGTGTTTTGGGGGGGGAAGGGGGAGGCGGTGGTGAAAGTGCAGTGGTTGCCACGGGCGTCGTCGGGTGGGGCTGGGGCTGGGGCTGTGGCTGTGCGTCGTGGCGGAAAGGTGGTAGGTTGCGGGAAGCGAGCCCGTCGTTGACGGTGTCGCGTGAGTTGTGAATCGAGTGGGGCGCGGGGCGCGGGACAGGAGCAGCGTGCCGCTGCGTCGTGGTCGTCAGCAGAGGCTGTGCGTGTGCTTGTCCTTTTTTGTTGTGGGCGGTTCGTGCGAGGCGTTTTTGTTTTGTGTTGCCCTAGTTGTTAGTAGTTTATTTTGTTATTTTGAGACGACGACTGGTTGGTGGCGTGCGCGCGAAGTGGCGGTGTGCGCTTCCCGTGTCGTTTGTTTTTGTTTTGTTTTTTTGTTTTTGTGTGTTTTGTTTTTGCACTGGGCCCCGGGGGGTGGGTGGGTGGGTGGGTGTGTGTGTGTCGATTTGCCGGCTGGCGAAAGGTGCGCCATCGGCGGGGTGGGTCGCCGGCACAAGTAGAGGCGGCGGCGTTGTTGCTGTTGTTGTGTGGTGTTTGTTTTGTTCGGCTGTGTCGGCGAGCTGTGTTGCGGTGCGTGTGAATGGTGGTGCAAAAGTGCTGGCGTTGGGGCTGCGACTGCGACTGCGACGGCGGCGAGCCGCGGGCGCGCATGATAGTGATGTTGTGAACAGCGGCTGTGTACGGTAGTGGTGTTGTTGTAGCACGACGTGCATCCGGGCCGGCGCGGAAAGCGCAGTTGCGGGCGGTTGCCCTTCGGTGCCAGCCATGTCGCGTGAGCGGCGGGTTGCTCTGGTGTCGACACGTGGTGCTCTGGGTTGTTGTGTGGTGCCCTTTGGCCGGTGGGGGTGGTTCGCGTGTGTCTCGTTCGCGCTCGGTATCTGGTCGTGGTCGTGCTGCTCCCCCGTCTGTCGGCGGTTTTCGACGTCGTCTGTACGTTTTTGTTCGTTTGCGGCGCGCCTGCCGACGTCGTCCCGTCGCGACCTTTCAACCGAAAGTGTGGCGCCCGAAGGTGAACGAACGTAACCCTGACCTCGGCGCTTTACGCTGAGCCGAGCGAACCGAACCTAACCTGTGGTGTGGCGAGGTGAGCTCAGCCTGTGAGCCCCTAACGTCTACGTAAGGTAAGCTGTCCGGCTCACGCCTCACGGTTTGAACGCTTTTTTAACCTACGTTTGGCGCTTCTTAACCTAGCACTGACCCCTTAACCTAACGTGTAACCTAACCTAACCTAACCTCTGACGCCTGACGTGTTTGAATGCTTAACCTAAGTTTGACGCTTAACCTAACCCAAGTCCCCTTAACCTAACCCACGTCCACCTAACCTAACCTAACCTAACCTAGACGTGTAAACGTAATGTGTAACGCGTAAAGTGTAAGGTCGGCTGTCGTGTGTGCTGACGGCAGATTGGGTTGGTCTGTAGATTCGGATTGCGGTTTGCCTCGGTCGAGGGGTTGGGTCGGAAGCGGCGAGGGGCGGCGGCGCCTGTTGCGCAGGCGGCGTCCGTTTGCGGCGGGCAATTGTTGAGAAACGGCTGTGAATGTTGGCGGGCGAGAGGAGGAGGACGGCGCGCGATGTGGCCCGACGGCTGCGGGCCGATCGGGAAACGGCGGGAGGGCGACGGAAGGCGATGGGGCGGCGGAGGCGCGTTTGCACGGCCGTCATCGCCGCACGCCTCGGCTTGTGTGGCTGTGGCGCCGGCCGCGCTGGCCGGGCTGCCGCGGCGACGGTGTGGGAGTTTTGCCGAAGGTTTGGCCATTGTGGCGGGTCGTCGGCTGGGGCTGTGGGGGCGGCATTTGGGCGGGGGCGGCGATTCTCGGCGGGCCGACCCAGGCTGTAGCGCGCGGTAGCTGCAGTTTGGCCGTGGTTTGCGGCGCTGCCGTGGCGACTGGTTGGCGACTGTGGTGTGGCTGTGTGTAGCCCCATCCTCGGTGGTTTGAAAGGCGCGGGCGGTTGTGGCGCAGGTTTGGGGCTGCTCCGCACAGGCTGTCGGACGTTGGGCGGTAGCAAGCGCGGGAGGCGCGGCGCGGCGGCGCGCAGAGTGGCGGCCGCTCTCTCGGCCGTCCGCGCCCGCCCGCGACACTGGCTGGGCCTTGTGATTCTCTGCTCTGCTGCTGTGCTGTGCTTGCGTGCCTGCCGTCCCGCTCGCTCTCGCTGTGTGTTACGCGCGTCGTCGAAATGGCAGATCAGGCGGCTACGAACGAGACTGCTGCGGCACCCGCCGCCACCGGCACTACGAAGAAGGCCAAGTCTGCGTCGTCTGCGAAGAAGCCGCGCGCCAAGCCTGCGCACCCGCGCACCTCTGAGATGGTGACGGCCGCCATCAAGAGTCTGAAGGAGCGCGGCGGGTCGTCGCTGCAGGCGATCAAGAAGTACATTGCCGCGCACTACAAGCTGGACGCGGAGAAGCTGGCGCCGTTTATCAAGAAGTACCTCAAGTCGGCCGTCGTGGCGGGCGAGCTGGTGCAGACGAAGGGGAAGGGCGCGTCCGGCTCGTTCAAGCTTGCCGGCGCCGGCGGCGGGGGGGCGGCCGAGGGCGGCAAGGCTCGTGCTGGCGGTGCCAAGAAGAAGCGCGCCGCTCCGGCCAGCAAGGAGAAGAAGGGCGCCCGTGCGGCCGGCGCAAAGAAGGCTGGTGGCGTGAAGGCGGCGACCGGTCGGAAGGCGGGCGCCGCCAAGAAGGCGTCTGCGGCGTCGGCCGCTCCCGCGGGTGCGAAGAAGGCGGCTGCGGCCAAGCCGGCCAAGGCCAAGTCGCCGTCGAAGGCGAAGAAGGCCGCCAAGGTTCCGACGAAGAAGCCGAAGGCGCCGCGCCCGAAGAAGGCGACGACGCCGTCTAAGGCGAAGGCTTCGCCCAAGAAGAAGAAGTAGAGTAGAGGAGAAAGAGATGGGAAAGGAAGGGTTTGGCGCTTGACTCCGTCGTCCCCACCCCCCGTCGTCGTCTAGTGGCGCGCAAGAGACGCGCGGCCCAAAACGGCCCTTCTCAGGGCCATCAAAGCACGTCGGGGAAGGTTTTGATTGTCGTGTTGCGTTTGGTGTGGGTGTCTGTCTGGCGTTTCTGTATGCCCGTGGGGATGCTGTTTGCGTGCCGTGGTGGTTGGATTGCGGGGGTCGGTGGCGGGTGTGGGCGGCGGTAGCGGTAAGCGGTGTTGTTGTTGTCGTGGTTGTGATTGTCGCCGTGTTTGTGGCGGCGGCCGACGGTTGGTTTTCTGTCACGTTGTTTTGTTTGAATACGTTGGTTGGCTTGCCTGCGTTCGTTCTTCTCGGATGTCTGTCTTGTCGAGTCGTGTCTGGTCTTTGTTTTGTTCGTTTGTGTGTGTGTTATGTTTTGCAAGGGGGGGCACGTTGAGATGTGGAAGGAGTCGGCGGGGATTTCGGTGGCGTGTAGAGCGAGCGAGCGCGCCTGCCTGGCCGTTGGCCGTCGGAGTGGAGTGCGGGTTTTTTTGTTTTCGAAACGAAAGCGGCGGCCGGCCAGCCAGCCACCCGTGCGGTGTGACGTCGGCCGTTGGGTATTGTGCGCTGTGAGCGCCGGGGAGGGATGATGTGTGATTGTTGCGCGCTGCTAGCAGGCAGGCAGAGTGAGCGGGTGTGGCGGACGGACGGGAAGTGGTGGTTTTTGTTTTTGGGTTGCGGGGCGAGAGGCAGGCGACCGACAAAGTTTGCTCGCGACGGAGAGATGTTAGTGGCCCTGAAAAGGGCCGTTTTTGTTTGGGCGGTGCGGTGCCGCGGCGCGGTTTAGGCGCGCTCGCCGCGGATGCGGCGCGCGAGCTGGATGTCCTTGGGCATGATGGTGACGCGCTTGGCGTGGATTGCGCACAGGTTGGTGTCTTCGAAGAGGCCGACGAGGTAGGCCTCGCTGGCCTCCTGCAGGGCCATGACTGCGGAGCTCTGGAAGCGCAGGTCGGTCTTGAAGTCCTGGGCGATCTCGCGCACTAGGCGCTGGAATGGCAGCTTGCGGATGAGCAGCTCTGTGCTCTTCTGGTAGCGCCTGATTTCTCGCAGGGCGACGGTGCCCGGCCTGTAGCGGTGGGGCTTCTTGACGCCTCCGGTGGCGGGCGCGCTCTTCCTCGCCGCCTTGGTGGCGAGCTGTTTGCGCGGCGCCTTTCCGCCGGTGGACTTGCGGGCCGTTTGCTTTGTGCGGGCCATAGCGGTAGCGGAGCGGCGTGCGTGGAGGTTAGGTGCGGCGCGGCGTCCGGTGCTGCCTTGACAACGGGCCCGCGCGTTTTTTTTTTTTTTTTTTTTTTTTTTTTTTTTTTTTTTTTTTTTTTTTTTTTTTTTTTTTTATTTTTTTTTTTTTTTTTTTTTAAACTATTCATTTCCGCTCCTAAAGGGAGGCGGATGGGCCGCTGGAGAGCTTGTTGCTCTATTGGGGCCAGAGATGAGGGTATTACATTTTGGTTTTCTTTATTTATTTTGTACTTATTGCTAAATTACATACTAATTACAATTTTCTTAAAATATGGTTTGATCATATATAAATGTTTTGTTATCTTAAGAACTATTTACAAATTTTCAAGCAAAGGAGGTAGAAATAGAATTAGAAATGGAGAAAGGGGTGACAGTGGAGGCGGATTTATGTGCCATTTTGTTGCACTTGAACGTTTTGTTGCAATCGATTGGGTCGAGATTATGGTGGCGGGCGGTCGGGGTTCAGTGCCTGGAGGTGGGAGGGGGTGGGAGTGTCGTTATTCTGTATGTGTAATTGTCTTGCGTGTTCGTGTTGGTGTATTGTGTCAGGAAAGACGTGGAGGGTGTTGTTTATGATTGTTCTTGGTGGGTAGGTGTATTTGTGTTTTGGTTTGTTTCTGTGTCTGGTTCTGTGTGTGTATATTGTGTGTAGGTCAGGACGGGAGGTGAGGATGGTTTTACCATAGCGGGCTCTCAGGATGGCTAGCCTTGTTTGAACGGGGGTGACTTTAGCTTCCTCAAAGACCTCTTGTCTGGGGGTGGAGGGTGGGAGGCGAAGGATGCTGCGTAGTATTCGTCTCTCGGTGCGGAAGATTCTTTCAGCTTGTGTTTTGGAGATGCAGGCGAGAGGCGCTGCTGCATATTCAAACAGTGGGCGGACGAACGTTTTGTAGGTGTTTACGGCTGTCCTGTCACTGCAGCCTGTAAATTTTCCTTGAACACGTCGTATGAGTTGTTGTCGTTGACGTACTTTGCTGAGGGTCTCCTTAATATGGTTGTTCAGGTTGAGATACTTGTCGAGGTGGACGCCCAGGTATTTTGCATTGGGAGAGGGGAGGAGCTGGGTGCCCCACAGCGTGAGGGAGATGTGGTCGGGATTTTGGTTTGTCTTTTTGGGGATGTTGCGGTGTTTGAATAGGATGAGTTGGGTTTTGGTGGGGTTGGGTTTGATGCGCCATTGTCGCATCCAGTCTTCTAGTTTTGTCAGGTAGGTCGCTGTCTGGTTGTTGATGGTGTTTGTCGAGGGACCAGAATTCCAGTATGCTGTGTCGTCTGCGTATAATTGGAGTTGTTCGTTAGTTCTTGTCGGGGTGGGGATGTCGATGGTGTAAAGGGAGTAGAGCAGGGGGGAGATAATCCCACCCTGAGCTACTCCTGCTTCGGGGCGGAAGGGGGCCGAGGTGGCTTGGTTGACGTGGATTTGGCAGCGTCTGTCGTTTAATAGGGTTTGGATTAGTCGTACTGTCTGCGGTGGGAAGCCTGTCTTAAGCAGCTTATATAGAAGTCCGTCATGCCAGATTTTGTCGAATGCCCGTTCGATGTCCAGAAAGACAGCGAGCGTGCACTGTCCAAGGTTCTGATGTCTTGTTATGTCTGATGTGAGTCTGAGGAGGGGATCATTGGTGGAATGGAGTTTTCGGAAGCCAGACTGGAGGTGAGGAATGAGTTGGAGTTTGTCAGTAAAGTGCGAGAGTCTGTCTGTAATTATTCTTTCAAAGGTCTTGCGGAGGACGTCGAGGAGGGATATGGGGCGGTAGGATTTAGGATCAGATTTGGGTTTGCCTGGTTTGGGGATCATGATGATTTTGGCGGATTTCCACGCTGTGGGGATGGTATTGTGGGAGAGGCAGAAGTTGAATAGAAGGGACAGGAGGGGGATGATGGTGTTGAGGGGGGAGTTACGGAGGTGTAGACGCTGTATCCCGTTTTCGCCAGGGGCTGAGTTTCTGCCAGAGAAGATGGCCTTCTTAATTTCGCTCTCGGTAATTACATTCTGCAGTTTAATGTCTTCTTCTGTGGGGGCGGTGGGGGAGACGAGTAGAAGGGGGAGTTCTGTGGTGACTGTGTGGTGGAATGGTTCGATAAATAGGGGGTCCTGTGGGAATTTGTGGGTGTCTTCTAGGATGGTTTTGAAGGCTTCTGCTACTTGGGTGGGGTCGGTGGTGGGGGAGTCGTCTACCTTTAGTTTGAATGTCCTGTCAGTGTTTTGTCCCGTGAGTGTCTTGAATTTGTTCCAAAATTTGCGTCCTTGTCTGTAGTCAAGTTTGGAACAGGTTTCGTCCCATTGTTTTTGTCGGTGTTCGGAGGTGAGTCGCTTAATCTCATTGTTTAGCCTGTTCCAGATTGTTTTAAGGTCGGGGTTTCTGTCTTTGTTGATTTCGCGGTAGAGTTTTCTTTTTTCTCGGATGAGTCTGAGAATTTCAGGGGGAAGGTGGGGTTTGAAGGAGGCGATGGTTTTGGTGGGGATGGCTGTGTCGATGGCTGTCTTGATGGTGTCAGTTATTCTGTCGTTGATGCGGTTAAGGTCGTCGGTGTCGGTAATGGTTAGTGGGGCTAGTAGGTTGTTGTTAATGGTCTCTTTGTACTTTGCCCAGTCAGCTTTGCTATAGATTTTTATCGTCCGGGATGTGGGAGCTGGGGGAGGGGGGTTGATGGCAGAGGTGCTGAAGAGGATGGGTAGGTGAGGGCTGGTAAGGGTGTCACCTATTGAATACTGGGTGATGGTATCAGAGAGGGAGGGGCTGTATAGGATGTGATCGGGGAGGGAGCAACCGTTGTGTCCTATGAAGGTGAAGGTATTGATGGGAAGTCTTGTCGCGTTTTCAGTGGTGAGAAAGTCAAGTAGGTCGGTTCCATTTTGATTGTGTGTTGTGTCTCCTAGTAGTTCATGTCTTGCGTTCAGGTCAGTTAGGAGGAAGTATTCTTTGAAGGTTGTTAGGTAGCGGAGGAAGGATCTTGGGAGTGGAGTGTTTGGTGGGTTGTATAGGCAGGCTATGATGAGGCGTCTACGTCTGGGGCGGGGTATGGCTATCATGACTGCCTCTAGATGTTGATATTGAGGTGGGAGTGGAACCTCTTGGGTGGCCAGGGTAGTCTTGGTGTATATAGCAACGCCGCCTCTGCCGTCAGGTCGGTGTTTGGCGTAGTGGTCGTAGTTGCGGTTGAGTCTCATATTGTCAGTAGGTTTGGTCCAGGTCTCTGCTAGTCCAAGGATGTCTATGTCGTTTCTGCAGAGGCAGTCGTTGAGGAGGGCTTTGCGGCTGTGGATGCCTTCTATGTTTACAAAAAGGAGGTTGGTGGGTTCTCTAATGGGATGTACTGCCATGAATGAAATAGGGGGGGGGGGGGGATGAGGGTGTTGGCAAGTGTGTTTAACTGCTCAGTGCTTGCGAATACGGAGTTTTGATTATCGTTGTGGTGACGTTATTGCCTGCTTGGTTGTACTTGAGGTCTTTGAGAAAGAATTTTTGGGCCACCTGTCGGAGAGTAGATACTATCTCTTGCCGCCGGCCTTGGAAGAGGGACGCGAGGGTGAATGTAATGGATTTAAGGAAGTCCTCGATGAGAAGGTGAGGACCTTGGGTGGCGGGGGTGTCAGCGAGGTGGAGGGGGGCTTGGAGGTGTTCGTTTACGGCCTGTTGGGGGCGGTTTTTGCAACGGAAGGAGCGGGAGGAGTGTGGGCCGCCGCAGTTGGCGCAGGTGGGAGTGACGGAGGGGTCTAGTTCACAGGAAGATAGGGGGTGGTTCTTGCCACAGCGGCTACATTTGTGAGGAGAGGAGCATTGTTCGGTTCTGTGGTTAAACTGCTGGCATCGTTGACATTGAATGGGTAGGGGACTGGGTGGGTTTGAAGGTTCTACCCTATGGTGCGACAAGTAGATGTGGACTCCATGTTCGAGCATGAAATCGATGTCCCTCTGACTGTTCGAGAGGACTCGAATCATGGGGCCAAAATTTCCTGTCTTACGGGATTTAATTCTCCATGCGTTTAGAATTGGGATTCCCTGGCGTTGGAGTTCGGCTTTGACATCTTCAGGAAGAATGTCGAAGCCGACATCCTTGATTACTGCGCTGACTGTGGGGTTTTTCGGTTGGTGTGGGGGGGCCGCGGTTTCCCTAACGGATTTTCTCTCCACTGTCACCCTGGAGTTCAGGAGTTTCCTGAGTTCTTGCTGCAGTTGATTCGGGTCCATATCTTTGTATGATGTTAGCTTGGCCGTCCTGCCATCCCTGAAAACATTGAGGGAGCCATTGAAATTCCGGAATGAGGGAAGGTGTTCTCTGAGGGTGAGGGATAGGGTCTTGTTGGTGGAATTGTCTGGGAGGTTCTTTAGGAAGTATATGGAGGGGACAGAGGGTTTTAAGGGTTCTTGGATTGGGGAGTGGGTGGGGGATGATGTTGTGTTGAGTAGGTGATAGGGACGGAGGGCGATAGGAGAGGGGATGGGGGGAGTGGGGAGGCTGTTACGTCGGAGTCTGGGATCTCCCAGCATGGAGTCGTTGATGGGGGGGGAGGAGGGGGTGAGGGATATGTCTTCCAGGGAGGTATGCTTTCTGGAGAACTTTTTTCTGCGGTGAACTGTTTGCCAACCTACCTCTTCTGGTAGTTGGCTTTCTTGGGTGGAGTCAATTTGCAGTGCGGGGTCGAGATGAAGTGTGAGGGATAGTCTTTGGGGGTTTGAGGATGTGGTAGGAGTGGGGTCGGTTGGGGTTGGTGGTGTTGCGCTGCTTGAAGGATCCATGTTGGCATCTGGGGGGTTGCCTTTGTCCTTGGGTTGACGAGGTTGGTATTTCGCCATGTAGGGTGTGGGAGGGGGAAGGACGGATTGGGGGGTGGTCGCAGTAGAGTGGGTTAGACCTTCTCCCGCTTCGTTAGCACCTCCTGTGACCCTTGGGGGGATCGAGGATCTCCACGGGAGAGAGGGTCTTCTACACTTGCTCCGCGTGCGCGGGAGACGGGTGCTGGCCGCCTCGGATCTGTTTAGTTCGAGGGGGCAAGCCACCGGGCCCTGGCACGGTAAATGCCCTAGTTGTTTTTAAGGGGAGGTGCGACCCGTAGCCGACTCGCCAGCCGCTGCAGCTGCTGTTTGTGCACGTTTTGCTTTGCCCGAGGAAGGATGACAGGCCGCGGCAAGGGAGGAAAGGGGCTCGGCAAGGGTGGCGCCAAGCGGCACCGCAAGGTGTTGCGCGACAACATCCAGGGCATCACGAAGCCCGCCATCCGCCGCCTGGCTCGCAGGGGCGGCGTGAAGCGCATCTCTGGTCTGATCTACGAGGAGACCCGCGGGGTGCTGAAGGTGTTCCTGGAGAACGTGATCCGCGACGCGGTGACGTACACTGAGCACGCCAAGCGCAAGACTGTGACGGCCATGGACGTGGTGTACGCCCTGAAGAGGCAGGGGCGCACCCTGTACGGTTTCGGCGGTTAGGCTGCGTCGCAGCGGGCGCTGGCCTTCCCGCGGCCGTGCTTGTGGGTGGGAGAGACTAGAAAACGGCCCTTTTCAGGGCCACCACACTGTTCGGAAGTTGAAAAGTGCGAAAGAGTCTGTGTTGTTGCTGCGTGTGTGCGCTGTGTTGTTTGTTTCTTTCTTTCTTTCTCTCTTTGTTTCTTTCTTTCCGTTTGAGCGACGTGATGTGACTGGGAGGGGAGAAGGAAAGGAAACGTGTCATGTGGCTGGCTGTGTGTGGAGCTGCTTCGTTTGTGTTTGTTATTGTGTGTCGATCGCGACGGAGATGGCGGGCTGTGTGTTGTTGTGCGAGAGGCGGTGATTATTTGCTTGCGTCGTTTGGCCCTGTGTGTTTGCGGCGGCGTTGGGGTTTCCGAGGCAAGGCGTGTGGGCATAGGCGGCCGGATCAGCTGTTTCGTTCGTGTCGACGGCCGTTGCGCGCGGGAGTGGAGGGCGGTGTGTCGACACGCCTCCCTTTAACAATGGTCATTATTGCTGCCGTTGTCGTTTGGAAGGCGACTGCGACCGTGCAAAATGTGTGCGTGTGTTGGGCCACACGGGCTGTGTGGACGACAAGATGGCGGACGTGCGCCGGCGGCGGCTGTGCTGTGAAAGTGCAAAGTTAAAACAAAACAAGGTGCGGCGAGGACGACTGAAATTTTGCTTTGGACGTAGGTTTGTGTGGTGGCCCTGAAAAGGGCCGATTGTTGTGGGCCGAGCAGAGCCGAGCCGGCAAAGCGCGTTGCGTGCAGGGGAGCACGCGGCGCTGCGATTGCCTGGCCTCCTTTAGGCCTTCTTCTCGGTCTTCTTTGGCAGCAGGACGGCCTGGATGTTGGGCAG
This sequence comes from Schistocerca serialis cubense, assembly GCF_023864345.2. Classification (NCBI taxonomy): domain Eukaryota; kingdom Metazoa; phylum Arthropoda; class Insecta; order Orthoptera; family Acrididae; genus Schistocerca; species Schistocerca serialis. Next base: position 58,023 of record NW_026047543.1, read on the forward strand.
GACACCACCCTGTGCGATGGTGACGCCCGACAGGAGCTTGTTGAGCTCCTCGTCGTTGCGGATGGCAAGCTGCAGGTGGCGCGGGATGATGCGCGTCTTCTTGTTGTCGCGGGCCGCGTTTCCGGCCAGCTCGAGCACCTCAGCCGCGAGGTACTCCATGACGGCGGCGAGGTAGACGGGCGCCCCGGCGCCGACGCGCTCTGCGTAGTTTCCCTTGCGCAGGAGGCGGTGGATTCTGCCGACCGGGAACTGGAGCCCAGCCCTGCTTGAGCGGGACTTTGACTTGCCCTTGACTTTGCCTCCCTTTCCGCGTCCGGACATGGCGATGGGCTAGCGACGGTGCACACGAAACGGAAACGAAAACGACCGGTGCGAGCGGCAGCGAGTCGAGCAGCGGAGTGCGTGCCGGCGCAGCCGGGGTGGGGGTGCTTTATGGGCTCGGGTGCGGCGGCCGGTTGCGCGCGCGCCCCATTGGTCGGCGGCCGCAACAGGGCGAGCTGGTAAAGGTGCGGCGGCGGCTGGCGGCGGGTGCCACTGTGTGGGGAGACGCTGACTAGAGCGGAGCGCTTGCTACTGGTGTTGCTGCTGCCGTACGCTCGTTCGAGATGCCGCCCAAGACTAGCGGGAAGGCCGCCAAGAAGGCTGGCAAGGCGCAGAAGAACATTTCGAAGGGCGACAAGAAGAAGAAGCGCAAGAGGAAGGAGAGCTATGCCATCTACATCTACAAGGTGCTGAAGCAGGTGCACCCTGACACGGGCATCTCGTCGAAGGCGATGAGCATCATGAACAGCTTCGTGAACGACATTTTCGAGCGCATTGCGGCCGAGGCTTCTCGCCTGGCGCACTACAACAAGCGCTCGACCATCACGTCCCGCGAGATCCAGACCGCTGTGCGGCTGTTGCTGCCTGGCGAGCTGGCCAAGCACGCCGTGAGCGAGGGCACGAAGGCGGTGACCAAGTACACGAGCTCCAAGTAAGGAGGTGGCTCTGGAATGGAAGGAAGGATGGAGAAGGCTCCTCCGTTGCGAGAGCGGCAAAACGGCCCTTTTCAGGGCCACCAACTTGCCTTTTGCGGGAAGGGCGGAATTGTTGTTGTTGTTTGTGTGGACGGCTGTGATGTATGTGTGCATTTTGATTGTGGGTGGGGGGGCGCGTCAAAGCGTGTTGCGGGGTACGGCCACGAGGTTGGTCGCCGTGGCGTGGAATGGTGGCACGCCTCGTTGGAGTGGTTTTGACCCATTGGTGTTGGTGTGTGTTACCTGTCTGCGAGGGGGGGGGACAGTGCGATCGGCGACTTTTGTGTCACCGTAACGACGGCCGTTTGCGGGTTTGTTTTTTGCACATCATACATGGCGAGGGTGAAATGTGAAATGTTTTTGTTTGGTTGTTTTTTTGTTTGTTTTTGCCGCCCACTATTCCCTTTGCTGTACGCCGAGTTTGACAATGGTGCGACGTAACTGCAGCGTGGAGGTGTGTGAGTGACGTTGAAATGAACGTGCCATTAAGACGCATTGTTGTTGTATTGTACTGTACGTGTACGGCGACACGCACGATGATGTACCATTCGACTCTGATTTTTGATAGCCGTGTCTGACTGATTGCGTACGACGCACGCACACCGATGTCGTCATTCAAGATGCACGCGTGTCCAGTGCAGTACAGTAAGCGCGACGCTAGACGACGACGACGGCGGCGGCGGCGGTCGTCGTTTGTTTGGCGAATGTCTGTACACGTGTTTGTCTGTGTCCATCCGGTATGTATTTGTTTGTTTGAAAGTGTTTTGTGTGTCGGTGACGTGGTCCGATCCGTCGCCCCCTTGAGTAACTGTCGATCGGCGCGATAGACCGGCGTCACGCAACTGAACCGAAGTCTTGGGCACACCCGTCATACTGTTGTACACCGTCGCGCTGAGAACGGTAACGAAAGGTTGACTTTGATCGGTCGAATGTCTGGGCAGAACGTGAGGAATGAGGCAAGAGTGCAAGGAGGGGGGGCAAAAGAGAGAGGAAGGGAAAAAGGGGAGAAACGCATTCGTAGAGCAACGGAACGTTCCCGTGTCGGAGGCGTATTGGAGCCGCACTGAAATGCGTTTAACGGCGGCGCGGCTGCAAGTGTCTGCCGTGGTGAACGTTACCTTTGACGGCTGCATTGGGCTTTGCCTTTGCTTTCGCTTTCGCTTTCCCGGATGTACGTAACGTTTGTTGATATGGTTCTGAGGAAGAGTGTATGACAGTGCCGTGCCGTCCATGTTCGTGTGCCCTCCCATTGTGTGTATGCTATTGTCTGTGTACTTGAATGATGTATGTAGGTGTTAGTGGACATGTTTTACCAGTGGGGGGAAATGGATCGTCGATAGTTGCCGTCACTCTGTCACGGTCGAGATGACGCACCCTCCGTACAGAAAGGTGTCGAGAAAGTGAGTGTGTGTGTGTGTGTGTGTGTGTGTGTGTGTGTGCGCGCGTCCGTGAATTGGCAGTGTTTGGAGGTGGGCGTGCCCTGCATGTGGCCCGGAAGGCTGTTCGTTTGGCGGTAGTGTTGTGTGGACAGGGGAGGGGCATGCGTAACGCTGCTGGCATGGCATTTCGGGAGATGGGAGGGGGCAAACGAGGAAACGAGGAGCGGCGGCCAAAGACGGGACGGGGAGGGGCGCGGTGTGGGTGGCTTGCGCCTGTGCTCGGCGTTGTGGTTTGTGCAAAAGAGGAGGAGAAAAACAATGAGTTGCCAGGGAGGGGAGCGGTGTTGTGTTGTGGTTGTCGTGGTGTAGCCGCAGACGCGGCTGTCAGTGAACGTGGCGAGACGGACGGACGGATGCGCGGAGGGGGCGGGGGCGGCGCATTTCGCCGGTGCCGTGCCGTGCCATGCCTGAAAGCCGCGTGGTCGCTGTGTTGTTGGTGGCGTGGGGGCGAGGAGAGTACCGTACGGGTGTGCTTGTGCGCCGGAAATGGCACACTGCGCCTGCCCGTCTTGGAGGCTGATGGCTGTGGTGTGGAAATGGGGCGCGGTGATGTTGAAGCAGTTGAAGAACAGAAAAGAAACCAAGAAAACGGAAGGCGTGATGCGGCGGTGGTGGTGAGAGCGGGAAAAACAAAACAAAACAAAAGAAAAAAAAAACAGCAAAAAAAAAGAAGGAAAAACAACAAGAAACAAAAAAGAAAACAAAAAGTCTATCAATATTAAAATGTAAATGGAAATGGAAATGGACCCAGGTATAACCTCCCTGCACAAATAGCAGAGAGTCCGATGGTAATAAAAATGTGCCAGAATGTTAACGTCCCTACAAAACAAACCCAACGATAATATTAATGAAAGAATGAACCGTATGTAACATTGCAACAGACACAATGAAACCTGATAAATTGTATAAGGGCAGCAGCGTTGACCTTTGGCCCTGTATTCAGAATAAAAAGAGCCAAAGATCGTTACCCCAATGAAAAAGACACTGAAACACGTATGTAACATAGCAGCGATGGCGAGACATTGTAGCATCTGTGACCAGAGAGTTTGCGCTGGACTGCGCGAGTGTTGCGAGCGGTTCTCAGTCAGTCAGTCAGTCAGTCAGTCGTTGCGAGTCTGTAGCTCTGTGTAGTTGAGGGCTGTACTCTGTCGGTAGTCGTCGCGTGCAGTACGCTAATAGTCGTCATGCAGAGCGGTCGGTCAGTAGTAGGAGCCGAGTGCGGTTGTGTGATGTAGGCGGTCGGCAACACTGGTCAAGATGGTGAATAAGGTATACTGTTAATTAATATAATCATTAGATAATGAAAAATTTTTGTATTTATTGTAATTATTCTCCAACAAGTTCCCCAATAATAATTTGTATTTCAAAAGCATTTTTCAAACATTTAATTTTTTATTGAACTAAAGAGTTCGTTGCACTTCACATTTCATTCCACTTCTTTGAAGAAACATTTCACTAAAATCACAAAAAAAGAGAATATTATTATTTGCAATGCAGTTCCTCCAAGCGCTGCGCAACAACAAGAGCAGAAATGTGACATCCATTTATTCGGAGGTAAGACGTTAATTCTGATTGTTTTGCACAGGGCCAAAGACCGATATTTCGGTTTAATTGAAGTTTCTTGTCACTGAACGGACGTTAAATGTTGTGAAGAATTTATATTTGAGTCAGATTGCGAATTTCACATTTTCGTTGCCATTTTCAATACCTCTCATTGTGGGCGAGGTTACAATTAGCGCAATGTCCATTAGCATCCGTAAATAACATTGTCCATTATTTTAAATTTTGCGGGGAGGTTACAACACACACAAAAAACAAAAAAAAAAAAAAACAAAAAAATTGCATTCATATCCGCTCCTCAATTGTAGATACCCCTTACACAGCTGTGTGCAATGAATGAGTGCTGGCTGGTAATTAATTGCACTCCTTGGAGGGAAATGCCATAGGAAGTAGTCTTTAAAAAGTGAATGTTTTTCGTTAAAAGACAAAAGTTACTTTAGAAAAAAGTAATAGTGGGGCTTTTGTTGTTGAACAAAATAAGTACAATGAACATACGTTATCAGATTTGCGCAATGCAGCTTCACACTACCTTTTGATTATAACACAATATACTATACACCGTCCCGAACCGTGACCAGAGTCGCGAGACGAGCAGAGCACGCCGCCGACGCCCGCTCAGTACAACCGTCCACCCGCTACTACTGTCGACCGACTACTACCTCTCCCGACTCGCGCTACAATGTATATAACAACTGTTCCTGGCGACCCGGTGCGTGCCAATACTGTCGTCTGGCGCGGTCCAAGCGCCGACTAGCAACGATAAATAACTCTCTGGTCAGACAGAGATGCTGTCATGGCTCGCCATCGCTCTGGTAATGAATACATACGTGTTGCAGCGTGCGTACCACCGGAACACGCAGTGGCGGAGCCAAAGACTGTGTTGTCGAGGTCGAGTGCGAGCGGGAAGAGAGGCAGCGTCGGCACGGAGATGCAAGCGAGCGCGAGACGCACGGGGGCTGCGGCGTGGCGCGTTTGCGGTCGGCGCCTTTGGTGGCAACGGCCGGGACAAGCAGCGGTGTATGGTGTGGTGCGGGGCGGACAGGGGCGGCGGTGGACGGGGAGGAGGCGGCGCGACGACGGCATGGGGGCGAAAACGGGACGGGGGACGGCGGATGTTGAGAGGCGTCACGCGCGGACAGGACACAGACACAGAGACACACAGATTGGAAAGGGAGGGTGCGCGGTTAGTGGTTGGGAATGTGCGTACCGTGCGGGATGGGAGTGGGCGAGGAACACGGTCGTGGCCCCTGTTTTGGGTGCGTGTGATGACGTTGGTGTGCTGTGGGAAGGGAAGGTGCTGTGGCGGCGGCGCGTAATGGGCGTAGGCCGAAAAGAGAAAGGAACGTGGGCAGTGTGTTGGCAAGCGTCGGTTCGACTGCGACGTTGATGGGCAGGGCAGGGCAGGGCAAGGTTAATGGTGGTAGGAGTAGGCGTGTGGGCGCAAAAAAATCTGCCGCTGCAGGCGGTGCCGTAACCGCCATGGCGGGAAGGAGAGAGGGCCAAAGAAAGAAAGAAAGAAAGAAAGAAAGAAAGAAAGAAAGAAGAAGACAAAAAAAAAACAAAAAAAAAGGAGGGGGGGGCGAAAGTGGAGAGGCGGTGGTGTGAGAAGGGCGGGGGCGGAAGGAAGGCAGGAAGGACAAGAGGCGAGGCGACGGCTTGCTTTGTGTATCGGTCGGTCTCTGGCTATGCTTCGTTTTCTGCAGCAGGGTCGGTGCGCGGCGTGGCTCGCGGCAGTGGGAACGCCTGGTGGCTGGACGGCCAGCAATGCGGTTGGATGGGCGGCCACAGCACCGCACCTGTGCCCGAGGAGGAGACGCTGGCGGCGGGCCCTGAGGTGAGGCCGGCTCGGCTGGGGCTGTGGATGTGTAGGTGTGCGCCGCTGCTGCAACAACGAGTAAAACGCGAGAAGAAGGGATGGCGGTAGAGAGAAAAAAAAAAAGGTCGTGTTGTGTTGATGCGCAGGCAGACGCGTACAGAGAGACGAGCCCGGTCTGGAGCAGGGTGTGGCCGTGCCGAGTGCAGAGCAGCGGCGGCTCGGTTCGGTTCGGCCCGGCCCGGCGGGCCGCGCTGTTGTCGCGGACGTGAGCGCCCCCTGGCGGGTGGCCGGAGGCGGCGCGGCGTGTTGGACGTGTGGCTGGTGGCAGTGCACAATTTGCGAGTGGCTGGCGGTGTGGTGTGGTGTGGCGGTTGGCGCGTCGGGCGGCGGAGAGGTATGTGTTGCGGGCGCCCTTTGCTGCGCTGCGTCGTTGCGTGTGCCGTACAGGGCGGGCGCTTGTCGACTGTGTGGGCGGTGTGGCGAATTGGCGTGAAACGGCTGCCGAGAGGTGTGTGGTAGCGAGCCGGTCGTTGTCAGTGCGAAGGGGAATGTGCGTGCGTTTGGCGGTTTCGGTGTGCTTTTTGCGGCGTGAGAGTGGGAATTAGTGGGGCCGGCTGTTGTGTTGGTTCCTTGTGTCTTGTGTCGCGTAGCTTGATGGCAACGTGGAAGGACGCCGGTTTCGTTTCGAGCCTTGCGTGTGGTTGGCGTGTGCCGATGCACGTGCATGTGTGGGTCGCGAGTGCGTTTTTGGCTGGCTGTGTGTGTGTGTGTTTTGGGGGGGGAAGGGGGAGGCGGTGGTGAAAGTGCAGTGGTTGCCACGGGCGTCGTCGGGTGGGGCTGGGGCTGGGGCTGTGGCTGTGCGTCGTGGCGGAAAGGTGGTAGGTTGCGGGAAGCGAGCCCGTCGTTGACGGTGTCGCGTGAGTTGTGAATCGAGTGGGGCGCGGGGCGCGGGACAGGAGCAGCGTGCCGCTGCGTCGTGGTCGTCAGCAGAGGCTGTGCGTGTGCTTGTCCTTTTTTGTTGTGGGCGGTTCGTGCGAGGCGTTTTTGTTTTGTGTTGCCCTAGTTGTTAGTAGTTTATTTTGTTATTTTGAGACGACGACTGGTTGGTGGCGTGCGCGCGAAGTGGCGGTGTGCGCTTCCCGTGTCGTTTGTTTTTGTTTTGTTTTTTTGTTTTTGTGTGTTTTGTTTTTGCACTGGGCCCCGGGGGGTGGGTGGGTGGGTGGGTGTGTGTGTGTCGATTTGCCGGCTGGCGAAAGGTGCGCCATCGGCGGGGTGGGTCGCCGGCACAAGTAGAGGCGGCGGCGTTGTTGCTGTTGTTGTGTGGTGTTTGTTTTGTTCGGCTGTGTCGGCGAGCTGTGTTGCGGTGCGTGTGAATGGTGGTGCAAAAGTGCTGGCGTTGGGGCTGCGACTGCGACTGCGACGGCGGCGAGCCGCGGGCGCGCATGATAGTGATGTTGTGAACAGCGGCTGTGTACGGTAGTGGTGTTGTTGTAGCACGACGTGCATCCGGGCCGGCGCGGAAAGCGCAGTTGCGGGCGGTTGCCCTTCGGTGCCAGCCATGTCGCGTGAGCGGCGGGTTGCTCTGGTGTCGACACGTGGTGCTCTGGGTTGTTGTGTGGTGCCCTTTGGCCGGTGGGGGTGGTTCGCGTGTGTCTCGTTCGCGCTCGGTATCTGGTCGTGGTCGTGCTGCTCCCCCGTCTGTCGGCGGTTTTCGACGTCGTCTGTACGTTTTTGTTCGTTTGCGGCGCGCCTGCCGACGTCGTCCCGTCGCGACCTTTCAACCGAAAGTGTGGCGCCCGAAGGTGAACGAACGTAACCCTGACCTCGGCGCTTTACGCTGAGCCGAGCGAACCGAACCTAACCTGTGGTGTGGCGAGGTGAGCTCAGCCTGTGAGCCCCTAACGTCTACGTAAGGTAAGCTGTCCGGCTCACGCCTCACGGTTTGAACGCTTTTTTAACCTACGTTTGGCGCTTCTTAACCTAGCACTGACCCCTTAACCTAACGTGTAACCTAACCTAACCTAACCTCTGACGCCTGACGTGTTTGAATGCTTAACCTAAGTTTGACGCTTAACCTAACCCAAGTCCCCTTAACCTAACCCACGTCCACCTAACCTAACCTAACCTAACCTAGACGTGTAAACGTAATGTGTAACGCGTAAAGTGTAAGGTCGGCTGTCGTGTGTGCTGACGGCAGATTGGGTTGGTCTGTAGATTCGGATTGCGGTTTGCCTCGGTCGAGGGGTTGGGTCGGAAGCGGCGAGGGGCGGCGGCGCCTGTTGCGCAGGCGGCGTCCGTTTGCGGCGGGCAATTGTTGAGAAACGGCTGTGAATGTTGGCGGGCGAGAGGAGGAGGACGGCGCGCGATGTGGCCCGACGGCTGCGGGCCGATCGGGAAACGGCGGGAGGGCGACGGAAGGCGATGGGGCGGCGGAGGCGCGTTTGCACGGCCGTCATCGCCGCACGCCTCGGCTTGTGTGGCTGTGGCGCCGGCCGCGCTGGCCGGGCTGCCGCGGCGACGGTGTGGGAGTTTTGCCGAAGGTTTGGCCATTGTGGCGGGTCGTCGGCTGGGGCTGTGGGGGCGGCATTTGGGCGGGGGCGGCGATTCTCGGCGGGCCGACCCAGGCTGTAGCGCGCGGTAGCTGCAGTTTGGCCGTGGTTTGCGGCGCTGCCGTGGCGACTGGTTGGCGACTGTGGTGTGGCTGTGTGTAGCCCCATCCTCGGTGGTTTGAAAGGCGCGGGCGGTTGTGGCGCAGGTTTGGGGCTGCTCCGCACAGGCTGTCGGACGTTGGGCGGTAGCAAGCGCCCATCCGCCAGTCGTTATGTCCCAAGAAGAGGAGAGCAACACAGGATTTACCTGACGGCATTGCCTGCATTCGTCAGAGGAGAGAGGGTGTGTTGAACTTCTTTATTTGTTGTATGTCATCGGGGTATGCGGGATCATAAAAAGAAAATCATAGGGACGGAGCTGCAAGCAGCGTCCGCTTGGTGCACTCCCGAGTCTCAGCGGTCGAGGAGTGCAACAGGCCGCTGATAGCGGTCACGAACATCGTGAGGTGCGCCAACGTCTCGAATGAGTGGATTGGCAGAGGCGCGCGACCGTCGGTAAAAACGGCTGGCATTCTGCTGTATGCGGGGCATCACTTCCAGTTCATCAGCTGCATGGTGGAGGTACTGATGCGGAAACTGCGGGTGTACATGGAAGACCCGCCGGAGGATCTTATTCTGTTGCGCCTGAAGACGCTGAATATGCGTGGGAGCCGCATTGCCCCAGGCCTCACACGCATAGTCCACAATTGGTCGTATAAATAAGCGGAAGATGAGGAGGCCATTCCGGATGGAGAGGTCAGACCCTTCATTAAGGAATGGGTACAGCGCACCCATCCGCTGGTGGACTTTGGCACGCACGGCGTCGATGTGTGGCTTCCACAGTAGGCGATCGTCCATGATAACGCCCAGGTACTGGACGGTCTTCTGCCAGGGGAGGGCGGTCCCATAGAGGCGAAGTGGCGGGGCCGGCATCGTCGTCTTCCTCGTAAAGACGATGGCCTGCGTCTTCAGGGGGTTGAACCGGATGCGCCAGCGAGCTGCCCAGATCTCGAGGTCGTCGCATGCCTGCTGCAACCGGGAATGCATGGCGGCATGCCACCGGCTCCTGGTGTAGAGCATCGTATCGTCGGCGTAGACGGCTTTCTCCACTCGGGGCGACGTCGGAAGGTCCGAGGTAAATATAGTATAAAGGACGGGGCCCAGGACGGAGCCCTGCGGCACCCCGGCGACGATAGGTCTGGCAGTGGAGAGAGCCGCGTCAACGCGGACAGCGAAAGTACGGTGCTGCAGGTACGACGCAATGAGGCGCACGTACGCTCGGGGAAACCCAAGGTGGTCCATCTTCCAGAGAAGTCCAGCATGCCAAACACTGTCAAAGGCCTTCGTGACATCTAGAAGAACCGCTCCACAGTATTCCCGGTTGTTGAAGGCGCGAGTGATGTACTCCACAACACGTACAATCTGCTGGGTCGTGGAGTGGCCGCTGCGGAATCCAAACTGTTCCGGGGGGAGGATTTCCCGAATATCCAGGATGGTCCGGAGTCGCTGAAGAAGAAGCCGCTCAAACAGCTTGCTGATGTGCGGAAGCAAACTGATAGGCCGGTAGGATTTTGGGTCCTTCCGATCCTTGCCCGGCTTAGGAACAGCAATAACTATGGAGTGCTTCCACGCTGCAGGGTAGGTGCGAGTCCGCAGAACCCAATTGAAGATGGCAGTGAGATGAACCACAGCCAGGAGCGGCAGGTTCTTCAGGACCCGGCCGGTAATGTCGTCAACACCTGGAGCCTTGGACGCCGGGAGAGCCTTGATGCTTGCACGGACTTCGGCCACTGAAATAGGTGGTATGTCGTCACGGTCCTCCTCCCCATCCCCGTGGAGGATGGTCTGCACTGCTGCGTCAACCTGGTCGACGTGTAGTTGGTCCACATCTTCTTGAAGGGGGGTAAAATTCTCCTGAAAGATGTCCGCAAGGAGATTCGCCTTATCCTCATGTAGATAGGCCGTCCCAGTCGGTGTTGCAAGAGGGGGCATCCGTGTCCTGCGCTTCGTAAAAAAGCGGACCGCATTCCAGTGCATGGGGTCAGGGGTGAACGCCTGCAGTTTCTCAGCCCAGCGTCGATTCTTATGCTGGACAATTGCGGCCTTGATGTCACGGCGCAGGCTGTTGATGTGGCGCTTCAGCTGTGGGTCCCTGGTCACACGCCATTCCTTGCAGAGGCGATTTCGTGTGCGGATGTCCTGGAGGATTTCCGCCGGGAGAGCGGAAGATGCGACTGTGCTGGTGCGCGGGCGGGGCGTCGCTCCCACCAGAGCTGCTGTGAGTGTATCAGCAAACTGGGCTGCAGAGGCCTCGTGAACGCCGACGCCATCCACCTGTCGCTGCAGGGCTGCAGTAACTCGTCGCTGGAAGCAGGGCCAATCCGTGTGGTTGAAATTGAGGTGGCCCGGACTCTGCGCCGGGGCGACGTCCAGTTGAAAGAGAACGGGCAGATGGTCGGAGTTCAGTTCGTGAAGGACTTCAGCAGTCAGGAACTGATTAAGTCCCCGAGTAATGGCGATGTCAAGAATGTCGGGCCTCCCTCTGCTAGGATAACACGTCGGCTCCACGGGCCCACAGACATACGCGTTCACCTCTTCAGTGGCCTGGAGTAGAAGGCGCCCATTACGATTGGTGACCAATGAATTCCAGGCCGCATGTTTGCAATTAAGGTCACCTGCGATGAAATATTTGCCTGGAGTCCGTAGAAGGAGACGGGCATCATCGATGAGGAGCTGGCGGCGAGGGCTCCGGTAAACAGCCATGAACGTGACCGGTCCAGTGGCTGTTTCAACCTGGACAGCAGTGACTTCTATAGACCCGATGGCAGGCGGTTGAATTTCACAATGCGGGATGGAGGAGCGGATGAAGATCGCCGTGCCACCCCCCTGCGTCGGTCGGTCGGTCCGAAAGCATCGGTAATTTGCGATGTTGGAGCGGATGCCTGGTTTGAGAAACGTCTCATTCACCAGGCATATGTCCACGTCATGTTCAAACAAGAACTGCCGGAGCTCCTCAAGGTCGTAGGTGAGGTTGGCGGCGTTATAAGCCACGATGCGGAAATCATCCAAGCGGCGGCGTCTAGGCATGCTGGGCTACTGAAGTGGCTGCAGTAGGAGCCTGAAGGCTGCGTGAGATCGTCGCCTCCACCGTGGCGGCGATGGTTGCAGGCAGGTTGACGATGGCATGGGTCAACTCGGTCACCATCGTGGTCAGATGCTGCAGCAGCTGGAAAACGTCTTGGAGTCCAACAGTAGGCACAGCTGTAGGCGAAGGAGAAGCTGGCTGGCGGTCCTGACGTGCAGGAGGCGGTGGGACGCTGGGCACCTCGGCAGCCGCGGTCGCCCGTGGTTGGGAGACGCCCTTTAGTGCATCTGCCACTGTGACACCGGGCTGGATCCTCGCGGACCGGCGTTCAAGTAGGGAGGGCCACGTACGCTTGTCACTGGCCGGCTGTGTGGGCGGCGGTTGTCGCCTCCGTCGGGTATCAGCACGTCGGGAAGGCGGAACGGGCGGAAGACCCCGCTGCCGACGGCTAGCCTCCTTATGCTTCGCGCAGGAACGAAAATTGGCAGGATGACTGCCTCCACACAGGCCACAGACGGGCGGCTCATCCTTGCTTCGTGGACAAAGGCGGCTGTCGTGGCCAGCACCACACTTGACGCACATAGGCGGCATAGTGCAGTGACGGGCCACGTGGTTGAACCCTTGGCACCGGAAGCATTGGACCGGGCCACGGGACTTCCGCAGACGTTCCACGGTGACGGAGAGGTCGTAAATCCTGGTTAGCTGGAATATTTCCCGATGCCGAGGAGTGTCCTGCAGGACGACGACGCGGTGGCCAGTAAGCTGATTGGTCCCGGGCATACGATGGTAATCCACCACCGTCGCGACGAAGCCGAGGTCCTCCAGTTCTTCCTTCAGTTCGTCATGGGTGAGAGACGCCGGAATGTGCTTCAACAGCGCCTTCAGAGTCGGCGGACGGACCGCTGGATAGGTATACATGGGGATACCCTCTCGCCCAACCATATCCATTACAGTCACATAATCCTCAGTACAGGAGAGGTTGAGTTTGAGGGTATCACCCCCCGTCTGCTTGGCAGTAAACGACTGCTTACAGTGTTCCTTTAACCACGTGTGCAGTTGCTTGTAGGAATTCTTAAACTGCAACACAATGGGCGGCACCTTCCGCTGCAGCTGAGGCTGGGACGGTGGCTGCTGCGCCCCCTGCTGTTGCTGTTGCTGCTGGGGCGGTGGAACGTCGTCCGCGCCATCTTGGATGACGTCGTAGCGGTTAGACGTTGGCACCGCGTCCGTGTCAGGCCGCCGCTGCGGCTGCTTCGAGACCTTCTTCTTTGGTGGCTTCCGGAAACCGTCATCTGCCCCGGTGGCGGCGTCGCCGGTGCGCTTACGACTATGCTGCTGGTGGCCGTCGTCATCTTCACCCGAAGAGTCATGAGTGCAATCCATACCGAGATCCAAAGTCCTTGCACAGGTCGTCAACAGATCGTTTTCACGGAGGCGTTGCCAGGTCATCATAGGTGGGGGGCCGGATGAGGCCGCCGACGAAGTATTCTCCGCCGGACGGCGATCCGCCACACCCTCAGCCGGAGTAGCGTCCGTAGACATAACGAGCTCTCGCGCGACACGTCCGCTCTCGTCGGAAGACTAACTCCGAATCGGTAGCAAGCGCGGGAGGCGCGGCGCGGCGGCGCGCAGAGTGGCGGCCGCTCTCTCGGCCGTCCGCGCCCGCCCGCGACACTGGCTGGGCCTTGTGATTCTCTGCTCTGCTGCTGTGCTGTGCTTGCGTGCCTGCCGTCCCGCTCGCTCTCGCTGTGTGTTACGCGCGTCGTCGAAATGGCAGATCAGGCGGCTACGAACGAGACTGCTGCGGCACCCGCCGCCACCGGCACTACGAAGAAGGCCAAGTCTGCGTCGTCTGCGAAGAAGCCGCGCGCCAAGCCTGCGCACCCGCGCACCTCTGAGATGGTGACGGCCGCCATCAAGAGTCTGAAGGAGCGCGGCGGGTCGTCGCTGCAGGCGATCAAGAAGTACATTGCCGCGCACTACAAGCTGGACGCGGAGAAGCTGGCGCCGTTTATCAAGAAGTACCTCAAGTCGGCCGTCGTGGCGGGCGAGCTGGTGCAGACGAAGGGGAAGGGCGCGTCCGGCTCGTTCAAGCTTGCCGGCGCCGGCGGCGGGGGGGCGGCCGAGGGCGGCAAGGCTCGTGCTGGCGGTGCCAAGAAGAAGCGCGCCGCTCCGGCCAGCAAGGAGAAGAAGGGCGCCCGTGCGGCCGGCGCAAAGAAGGCTGGTGGCGTGAAGGCGGCGACCGGTCGGAAGGCGGGCGCCGCCAAGAAGGCGTCTGCGGCGTCGGCCGCTCCCGCGGGTGCGAAGAAGGCGGCTGCGGCCAAGCCGGCCAAGGCCAAGTCGCCGTCGAAGGCGAAGAAGGCCGCCAAGGTTCCGACGAAGAAGCCGAAGGCGCCGCGCCCGAAGAAGGCGACGACGCCGTCTAAGGCGAAGGCTTCGCCCAAGAAGAAGAAGTAGAGTAGAGGAGAAAGAGATGGGAAAGGAAGGGTTTGGCGCTTGACTCCGTCGTCCCCACCCCCCGTCGTCGTCTAGTGGCGCGCAAGAGACGCGCGGCCCAAAACGGCCCTTCTCAGGGCCATCAAAGCACGTCGGGGAAGGTTTTGATTGTCGTGTTGCGTTTGGTGTGGGTGTCTGTCTGGCGTTTCTGTATGCCCGTGGGGATGCTGTTTGCGTGCCGTGGTGGTTGGATTGCGGGGGTCGGTGGCGGGTGTGGGCGGCGGTAGCGGTAAGCGGTGTTGTTGTTGTCGTGGTTGTGATTGTCGCCGTGTTTGTGGCGGCGGCCGACGGTTGGTTTTCTGTCACGTTGTTTTGTTTGAATACGTTGGTTGGCTTGCCTGCGTTCGTTCTTCTCGGATGTCTGTCTTGTCGAGTCGTGTCTGGTCTTTGTTTTGTTCGTTTGTGTGTGTGTTATGTTTTGCAAGGGGGGGCACGTTGAGATGTGGAAGGAGTCGGCGGGGATTTCGGTGGCGTGTAGAGCGAGCGAGCGCGCCTGCCTGGCCGTTGGCCGTCGGAGTGGAGTGCGGGTTTTTTTGTTTTCGAAACGAAAGCGGCGGCCGGCCAGCCAGCCACCCGTGCGGTGTGACGTCGGCCGTTGGGTATTGTGCGCTGTGAGCGCCGGGGAGGGATGATGTGTGATTGTTGCGCGCTGCTAGCAGGCAGGCAGAGTGAGCGGGTGTGGCGGACGGACGGGAAGTGGTGGTTTTTGTTTTTGGGTTGCGGGGCGAGAGGCAGGCGACCGACAAAGTTTGCTCGCGACGGAGAGATGTTAGTGGCCCTGAAAAGGGCCGTTTTTGTTTGGGCGGTGCGGTGCCGCGGCGCGGTTTAGGCGCGCTCGCCGCGGATGCGGCGCGCGAGCTGGATGTCCTTGGGCATGATGGTGACGCGCTTGGCGTGGATTGCGCACAGGTTGGTGTCTTCGAAGAGGCCGACGAGGTAGGCCTCGCTGGCCTCCTGCAGGGCCATGACTGCGGAGCTCTGGAAGCGCAGGTCGGTCTTGAAGTCCTGGGCGATCTCGCGCACTAGGCGCTGGAATGGCAGCTTGCGGATGAGCAGCTCTGTGCTCTTCTGGTAGCGCCTGATTTCTCGCAGGGCGACGGTGCCCGGCCTGTAGCGGTGGGGCTTCTTGACGCCTCCGGTGGCGGGCGCGCTCTTCCTCGCCGCCTTGGTGGCGAGCTGTTTGCGCGGCGCCTTTCCGCCGGTGGACTTGCGGGCCGTTTGCTTTGTGCGGGCCATAGCGGTAGCGGAGCGGCGTGCGTGGAGGTTAGGTGCGGCGCGGCGTCCGGTGCTGCCTTGACAACGGGCCCGCGCGCCTCCGTGCTGCGCTTATATGCCCTCGGTTGCGCGTGGTGGGGGGAGGGCGGGCCAGAGTCTATATAGGGGGGCGGCGGGCGCGCTGGGCGCAGACCGTAGCCGACTCGCCAGCCGCTGCAGCTGCTGTTTGTGCACGTTTTGCTTTGCCCGAGGAAGGATGACAGGCCGCGGCAAGGGAGGAAAGGGGCTCGGCAAGGGTGGCGCCAAGCGGCACCGCAAGGTGTTGCGCGACAACATCCAGGGCATCACGAAGCCCGCCATCCGCCGCCTGGCTCGCAGGGGCGGCGTGAAGCGCATCTCTGGTCTGATCTACGAGGAGACCCGCGGGGTGCTGAAGGTGTTCCTGGAGAACGTGATCCGCGACGCGGTGACGTACACTGAGCACGCCAAGCGCAAGACTGTGACGGCCATGGACGTGGTGTACGCCCTGAAGAGGCAGGGGCGCACCCTGTACGGTTTCGGCGGTTAGGCTGCGTCGCAGCGGGCGCTGGCCTTCCCGCGGCCGTGCTTGTGGGTGGGAGAGACTAGAAAACGGCCCTTTTCAGGGCCACCACACTGTTCGGAAGTTGAAAAGTGCGAAAGAGTCTGTGTTGTTGCTGCGTGTGTGCGCTGTGTTGTTTGTTTCTTTCTTTCTTTCTCTCTTTGTTTCTTTCTTTCCGTTTGAGCGACGTGATGTGACTGGGAGGGGAGAAGGAAAGGAAACGTGTCATGTGGCTGGCTGTGTGTGGAGCTGCTTCGTTTGTGTTTGTTATTGTGTGTCGATCGCGACGGAGATGGCGGGCTGTGTGTTGTTGTGCGAGAGGCGGTGATTATTTGCTTGCGTCGTTTGGCCCTGTGTGTTTGCGGCGGCGTTGGGGTTTCCGAGGCAAGGCGTGTGGGCATAGGCGGCCGGATCAGCTGTTTCGTTCGTGTCGACGGCCGTTGCGCGCGGGAGTGGAGGGCGGTGTGTCGACACGCCTCCCTTTAACAATGGTCATTATTGCTGCCGTTGTCGTTTGGAAGGCGACTGCGACCGTGCAAAATGTGTGCGTGTGTTGGGCCACACGGGCTGTGTGGACGACAAGATGGCGGACGTGCGCCGGCGGCGGCTGTGCTGTGAAAGTGCAAAGTTAAAACAAAACAAGGTGCGGCGAGGACGACTGAAATTTTGCTTTGGACGTAGGTTTGTGTGGTGGCCCTGAAAAGGGCCGATTGTTGTGGGCCGAGCAGAGCCGAGCCGGCAAAGCGCGTTGCGTGCAGGGGAGCACGCGGCGCTGCGATTGCCTGGCCTCCTTTAGGCCTTCTTCTCGGTCTTCTTTGGCAGCAGGACGGCCTGGATGTTGGGCAGGACACCACCCTGTGCGATGGTGACGCCCGACAGGAGCTTGTTGAGCTCCTCGTCGTTGCGGATGGCAAGCTGCAGGTGGCGCGGGATGATGCGCGTCTTCTTGTTGTCGCGGGCCGCGTTTCCGGCCAGCTCGAGCACCTCAGCCGCGAGGTACTCCATGACGGCGGCGAGGTAGACGGGCGCCCCGGCGCCGACGCGCTCTGCGTAGTTTCCCTTGCGCAGGAGGCGGTGGATTCTGCCGACCGGGAACTGGAGCCCAGCCCTGCTTGAGCGGGACTTTGACTTGCCCTTGACTTTGCCTCCCTTTCCGCGTCCGGACATGGCGATGGGCTAGCGACGGTGCACACGAAACGGAAACGAAAACGACCGGTGCGAGCGGCAGCGAGTCGAGCAGCGGAGTGCGTGCCGGCGCAGCTTTTTTTTTTTTTTTTTTTTTTTTTTTTTTTTTTTTGCACTTTTCATTCCCTCCTCTGATGGAGGAGGGCGGGCTGTTTGAGGGCATGCTGGTGTCCCTTTTCAGCCGTTGGTTTTTACATGGTTATTTTTATTTTGTACAATTTATTTTTCCTGCAAGTGCATTTTTATGATTGGTTGACAATTTTGTTATTGCAGGTTTTTTGCAGAATGAAAACATTATAAACAAGTATACAAGTGTGTTAACATAATAAAAATTAAAAACATAATAAAATTTAAAACATGAAAAATTTTAAAGATGTTAATTTACAGTATAAGAAGAGGTGATGAAAGTTACATAAACAATTTTGTTGACATGATGCAATTTCAGTTTACGTAGAATACAGAATAAATGGGTATAAGAGACATATAGTATGTAAATTGATGTTGACATTATTGGGATTTAGTGGATGGTTTAGTTTGGTACATGTCTTGTGCTTATGTGTGTGGTTGATAGTGTGGTGTGTTTGGTTGATGCATGTATATATATAGTTAGTCTGTGTCTGCTACAGATTCTGAGCGTAGCTGGCTTTTCAAGTGTATATATGCATATACATAGTTTATTTTGAAGAATACATAGCAAATGGGTGTATGTAATACATGATTTATCCTGTTTCTTCTTTTCCTTTCCCTGAGAGGGGGTGAGCGGAGTGTGTGTGTGTGTGTGTGTGTGTGTGTGTGTGTGTGTGTGTGTGTGTGCGCGCGCGCGGTTGTGAGTATGTTTGTGGTTATTGTGTTCTTTCGTCGAGGTGAGTTGGTGTTGTTGTGCCTGCGGTTAAGGGTAGTAGGATAGGGATGAGGTCGGGGAATGTTTTGGCTGTGTTTTGGGCTATTGTGCGTGATGGGGGGATGTATTTGTATTTCGGTTTTCTGTTTTCTCTTGCGTTTATGGTGAGAATGTCCTCCATGTCCGGTCTGTTGTGGATAATGTGATTTCCATATCTAGCCCTTAGTTTGGTCATTCTGGTTTGGAGTGGTTCTATACCAGAGCTCGTATATACTTCGTTGCTGGGGGTTGTAGGGGGTACCTTGGTAATGCTGCGTATTAACCTCCTTTCCGTTTTGTATAGTTTTTCCGCTACGGGGGCCTGTATACCCCCGAGTGGGGCGACTGCGTATTCGAGTATTGGTCTTATAAATGTTTTATATGTGTGTAGGGCTGTTTCGTCGCTGCAACCGTGGAAGCGTCCTTGAACCTGTCTTATTAAGTTTTGTCGTAGTCGTGTTTTGTTCAGAAGGTGGTTTAGGTGCGTTTTCCAGTTCAGGTGTCGGTCTAAATATACTCCAAGGTATCTGGCTGAGTTGGCCAGTGTGAGTGGCGTGTTCCATAGTCTTAGTCGGATGTCGTTGTCGTCTTGTTGTCGTTTTTTGGTCAGATGTCTGTGTTTGAAAAGAACTGTCTGTGTTTTGTTGGGATTGGGCCGAATTCGCCACTTGGTCATCCATTGCTCTAGTCGTGTAAGGTAGTCGTTCGTCTTTCGTTGTACAGTGTTTGTTCTTAGTTCGGTGCACCAGTAAGCTGTATCGTCTGCATACAGTCCTACGGTTTCGGTTTGTGTCCTGACAGTGGGTATGTCGGCTGTATATAACGTGTAGAGTAGGGGCGATAATATTCCACCTTGGGGTACCCCTGCTTGTGGGGTAAAGGCTTCGGATTTTTCTTTTTCTACATGTACTATGCAGGTTCTGTTGGTTAAGTAAGCTTTTATAATTCTTGTCATTTTCGTTGGGATTCCTATTTCTGTTAATTTGTAAAGTAGTCCGTTGTGCCATAATTTGTCAAAGGCGCGCTCGATGTCCAGGAGTACAGCGAGCGTGCAGTGTCCTTTGTTAAACCCTTTCGCTATGCTGTCAGTCAGTCTCAGTAGGGGGTCGTTGGTGGAGTGTTTCTGTCGAAAGCCTGCCTGTATAGGGGGGATTAGTCCTTTGTCATCTGTGTATTTCCGTATCCTGTCTGTCAGTATCCGTTCATATGTCTTTCCTATTACGTCTAGTAGTGATATTGGTCTGTATGAACGGGGATCAGTCCTTGGTTTGTCGGGTTTGGGGATCATTATAGTTCTGCTGGTTTTCCAATTTGTTGGGATAATTTCGTGAGTCATGCAAAAGTTGAAGATTAGGGATAGTAGAGGGGTGAGGATATGTAAGGGAGCTTTTTGGAGGTGGAGTCGTTGGATACCATTTTCACCAGGGGCGGAGTTTCGTCCCGTGAATATTGCGTCTGCTATTTCAGTCTCTGTTATGTCTTTAGTGAGGGTTAGTTGTTCTTCTGTTTCGGTTGTGGGGGTTTCTAGGATTCGTGGTAGTTGGGACTCTACATGTTGTCTGAATTGTTCGTCAAATTTGTCGTCAGCTGGAAATGAGTATACTTCTTGTAGCACTTGTTTGAAGGCTTCTGCCTGTTCTTTGTGGTCGGTCGTTGGCTCGTTGTCTACTAGTAGTGTGGATTGAGTCGTCTTTCGTTGTCCTGTTAGGGTCTTGAATCTGTTCCAAAACTTTCTGCCCTCCCTGTAGTTTAACTGAGCACAGGTGTCGTCCCACTGCTGTTGTTTGTGTGTTGAGATGATTCTCTTGACCCTAGCATTTAATCTATTCCACTGTCGTTTAAGGTCTGGGTTGTCTCCACGTCTCATTTGTCTTTGTAGTCGTTTTTTCTGTCTAATGAGATTTAATGCTTCCGGGGGGATCGAGGGTTTCCAGTTCTCTATTGTTTTTGTTGGTACTGCTTCTGTTATGGCTCTTTGGAAGGCTGATTCGAGTCTGTGGGCAGCAATTTGTAGGTCGTCTGGGTCTGTTATACTGATGGGGGCAGTTAGTTCTTCTGTTAGTATGTCTCGATATTTGTCCCAGTCAGCGTTTTTGTATAGTTTTATGGTTCTTCTGGTTGGGTGAGGGGGAGGTGGTTGTGTAGCTGTTGTTGTGAATGTGATGGGGAGGTGGTCACTTGTGATGGAGTCGCCTACTTTAGGTTCAGTAATGGTGTCGTGGAGGTCTGGGCTGTAGAGGATGTGGTCTGGGTTTGATGTGCCTTGGAAGCCTATGAAGGAAGGTTCATGAACTGGTAGTCTGAGTATGGGTTCGGTAGTTAAGAGGTCGAATAGTAGTCGGCCGTTTCCATTGTCTAGTCTGTCTCCTAGTAGGTGATGTCTGGCGTTTAGGTCTGCAAGGAGGATGGTGCGGTTTTGTGCCATGATGTGTTGTATGAATTGTGTTGGCAGTGCTGTTCCTGGCGGGTTATACATACAAACTATTTGTAGGGTCCTTCTGTCCCTGTCTTTGATTTTAATTATTATGGCCTCGATGTTGTTGAATGCCTGTGGGAGCGCAATTTCCTGAGCTGCAATGGAATTGCTTATATAGATTGCAACGCCTCCTCTCCCATCTTGCCTGTCTTTGCGGAAGGTGTTATATTTTGTGAAGTCGCATTTGTCACGGTCGCGGAGCCAGGTCTCTGCAATTGCAGCTATGTGTATTTTCTCGTGGTGAAGTGTGTGTGTGAGGACAGTCCGTTTATTTTTTATCCCTTGCGCATTCGCAAAGAGAAGTTTCAAATGGTTTCTGTCGTCCGTGCTTTCCATGGTGGTGGTGGTGTGTGTGTGTGTGTGTGTGTGTGTAGGTGCGCGTTAGTGTTTACTTATGTGTTTGTCTCTCGGCGCTGCTTTCTTGCTGTGGATGGTGTGGAGTGGAGTGGTGGATGGGGGACGGTTGGGGAGAGGTGGAGTGTTGAGGTGTGTTTGTACTTGAGTGTTCTGCGTCTGTGTAGTTTTCTGGGTCCCATGCCTCTGTGATGGTGATGTGTAGTGTGTTTCTTATTTGGGTTGCTATCATCCCCCTCTCAAGGATTTTTCTGGACGCGCGGTCAATGGCTTTCTTAACGTCCTCGCGTCGGTCCTGGAAGAGATCGATCAGGATGGTGGTCATGAGGCGTACCAGGTCGTTCTTGAAGACGATGTGGTTCGCTGAGACCGACTCTCCGTTTTCGTCTTTTTTGGTAGGTGGGTGGTCTGGTCCATCCATTGTTTTGATTGGGGCGCGGACTTCAGGATTTGATGGTTCCTTCGGTCTGCGGGGGCATTTGTAGGACAGGGCGGAGTGCGGCCCTGAGCAGTTCGCGCATTTTTCCTCCGTCAGGTTGCACTGTGAGAGGTTGTGCTGCCCTCCGCACCTGGCACATTTGGCTTGTTGCTGTGTGCATTTTCTGGTGGGGTGCTCAAAGGATAAGCATCGGCCACACTGTGCTGGCTGGGGTGGGGGATCGTGTGGTGGTTCGGCCATTCTTCTTTTGAAATCTATGTCGACGCCTTCTGTTAGTAGTTGGTCGACGGTTTGCTGGTCGTGTGTTATGACCCTAAACTTCTCGGTTGGCTGCTGGTTTTTCCGGGAGATGATGCGCCATGCTTTCTCCACGTGTAGTCCTTGTTCTTCCATTTGATTCTTGACCTCCTCCTCGGGTGTGGTGATTGGGATTTTTTTCAGAATCACTGAGAGGGACGGTGTGGTTTTTCGGTTGGGATTTGGCCTCGGTCCTCTTGGTTTCTGCCACTGGACTTTAGCCGTCGGGTAGCCGGAATTTCGAAGGTCTTTTTGCAGTTCCCCTTCCATCCCTTTCACCTTAAGCTCCAGGAAGGCCTTTTGAAACCTTGTAACAGTGAGGCTTTTAACATTTGATACAATCGCGTTTTTGCTGAAACGGCGGATGGTGGAGGCGAGATCGTGTTGCGTGACATCTTTCGGCAAGCCCGTTATCACGTACGTGTGGCAGATGAGGTCGCACATAGGGCGTGCAGGCGTATTTGGACTGCACCTCCCTGCTGGCGAGGGCGGGGTGGTGATGGAGATGTTCCGCCTTCTGCTGTCAGGTGTTGGTGATGAGGGGGAGTCCATGTTTTGTACTGTTCCTTCTTGCCTGGTAGAGGGTGGATGGTTGTGGGTCCTGGTGCGGTCCATGTTGTTTCGGTTCCTTTGTTTGTCTGTGTGTGGTCGTACTGGGGTATGCCGCACACCCGCTTAGTTGGCACCTTGCTTGGCAGAAGCCTCGCCTGAAGGTCTCCGCGGGTTGAGCAGCCCTATTTATACACGTGCGCGGGAAACGGGGCGACGCCACCGGCCCTGACACGGAGTTGTCCCTATACTCGGAGGAGGCAGAACTGTTCTGCCGTACGACACTGGTTTTTGTGTGTCACGTCAGTTTCTCAGCCACTTAAGGGTGGCTGAAACAGACAATATGCTTTTTCTGCTTTGTGTCGCGAGCGGCACAAAGAACTGAGAAAAACACGAAAGTTTTGCTTTTTTTTGCGGGCAACACCGTTTGTGGTGTTGACAGGAATGAATTTCTTCTGTTGTAGCAGTCCGGGGCTCGTAGCGATCTTCTTTCCCGCTGGCTCGCCTGTGCGGCTGCTTTGACGCGTCCGGAAGCTCGCATACACGCCGGTCCCGTTGTTACGCGCGCCCGCTTCGCTCGGCTGCTCCGCTCGCTCTGCGCCGGCGCAGCCGGGGTGGGGGTGCTTTATGGGCTCGGGTGCGGCGGCCGGTTGCGCGCGCGCCCCATTGGTCGGCGGCCGCAACAGGGCGAGCTGGTAAAGGTGCGGCGGCGGCTGGCGGCGGGTGCCACTGTGTGGGGAGACGCTGACTAGAGCGGAGCGCTTGCTACTGGTGTTGCTGCTGCCGTACGCTCGTTCGAGATGCCGCCCAAGACTAGCGGGAAGGCCGCCAAGAAGGCTGGCAAGGCGCAGAAGAACATTTCGAAGGGCGACAAGAAGAAGAAGCGCAAGAGGAAGGAGAGCTATGCCATCTACATCTACAAGGTGCTGAAGCAGGTGCACCCTGACACGGGCATCTCGTCGAAGGCGATGAGCATCATGAACAGCTTCGTGAACGACATTTTCGAGCGCATTGCGGCCGAGGCTTCTCGCCTGGCGCACTACAACAAGCGCTCGACCATCACGTCCCGCGAGATCCAGACCGCTGTGCGGCTGTTGCTGCCTGGCGAGCTGGCCAAGCACGCCGTGAGCGAGGGCACGAAGGCGGTGACCAAGTACACGAGCTCCAAGTAAGGAGGTGGCTCTGGAATGGAAGGAAGGATGGAGAAGGCTCCTCCGTTGCGAGAGCGGCAAAACGGCCCTTTTCAGGGCCACCAACTTGCCTTTTGCGGGAAGGGCGGAATTGTTGTTGTTGTTTGTGTGGACGGCTGTGATGTATGTGTGCATTTTGATTGTGGGTGGGGGGGCGCGTCAAAGCGTGTTGCGGGGTACGGCCACGAGGTTGGTCGCCGTGGCGTGGAATGGTGGCACGCCTCGTTGGAGTGGTTTTGACCCATTGGTGTTGGTGTGTGTTACCTGTCTGCGAGGGGGGGGGACAGTGCGATCGGCGACTTTTGTGTCACCGTAACGACGGCCGTTTGCGGGTTTGTTTTTTGCACATCATACATGGCGAGGGTGAAATGTGAAATGTTTTTGTTTGGTTGTTTTTTTGTTTGTTTTTGCCGCCCACTATTCCCTTTGCTGTACGCCGAGTTTGACAATGGTGCGACGTAACTGCAGCGTGGAGGTGTGTGAGTGACGTTGAAATGAACGTGCCATTAAGACGCATTGTTGTTGTATTGTACTGTACGTGTACGGCGACACGCACGATGATGTACCATTCGACTCTGATTTTTGATAGCCGTGTCTGACTGATTGCGTACGACGCACGCACACCGATGTCGTCATTCAAGATGCACGCGTGTCCAGTGCAGTACAGTAAGCGCGACGCTAGACGACGACGACGGCGGCGGCGGCGGTCGTCGTTTGTTTGGCGAATGTCTGTACACGTGTTTGTCTGTGTCCATCCGGTATGTATTTGTTTGTTTGAAAGTGTTTTGTGTGTCGGTGACGTGGTCCGATCCGTCGCCCCCTTGAGTAACTGTCGATCGGCGCGATAGACCGGCGTCACGCAACTGAACCGAAGTCTTGGGCACACCCGTCATACTGTTGTACACCGTCGCGCTGAGAACGGTAACGAAAGGTTGACTTTGATCGGTCGAATGTCTGGGCAGAACGTGAGGAATGAGGCAAGAGTGCAAGGAGGGGGGGCAAAAGAGAGAGGAAGGGAAAAAGGGGAGAAACGCATTCGTAGAGCAACGGAACGTTCCCGTGTCGGAGGCGTATTGGAGCCGCACTGAAATGCGTTTAACGGCGGCGCGGCTGCAAGTGTCTGCCGTGGTGAACGTTACCTTTGACGGCTGCATTGGGCTTTGCCTTTGCTTTCGCTTTCGCTTTCCCGGATGTACGTAACGTTTGTTGATATGGTTCTGAGGAAGAGTGTATGACAGTGCCGTGCCGTCCATGTTCGTGTGCCCTCCCATTGTGTGTATGCTATTGTCTGTGTACTTGAATGATGTATGTAGGTGTTAGTGGACATGTTTTACCAGTGGGGGGAAATGGATCGTCGATAGTTGCCGTCACTCTGTCACGGTCGAGATGACGCACCCTCCGTACAGAAAGGTGTCGAGAAAGTGAGTGTGTGTGTGTGTGTGTGTGTGTGTGTGTGTGTGCGCGCGTCCGTGAATTGGCAGTGTTTGGAGGTGGGCGTGCCCTGCATGTGGCCCGGAAGGCTGTTCGTTTGGCGGTAGTGTTGTGTGGACAGGGGAGGGGCATGCGTAACGCTGCTGGCATGGCATTTCGGGAGATGGGAGGGGGCAAACGAGGAAACGAGGAGCGGCGGCCAAAGACGGGACGGGGAGGGGCGCGGTGTGGGTGGCTTGCGCCTGTGCTCGGCGTTGTGGTTTGTGCAAAAGAGGAGGAGAAAAACAATGAGTTGCCAGGGAGGGGAGCGGTGTTGTGTTGTGGTTGTCGTGGTGTAGCCGCAGACGCGGCTGTCAGTGAACGTGGCGAGACGGACGGACGGATGCGCGGAGGGGGCGGGGGCGGCGCATTTCGCCGGTGCCGTGCCGTGCCATGCCTGAAAGCCGCGTGGTCGCTGTGTTGTTGGTGGCGTGGGGGCGAGGAGAGTACCGTACGGGTGTGCTTGTGCGCCGGAAATGGCACACTGCGCCTGCCCGTCTTGGAGGCTGATGGCTGTGGTGTGGAAATGGGGCGCGGTGATGTTGAAGCAGTTGAAGAACAGAAAAGAAACCAAGAAAACGGAAGGCGTGATGCGGCGGTGGTGGTGAGAGCGGGAAAAACAAAACAAAACAAAAGAAAAAAAAAACAGCAAAAAAAAAGAAGGAAAAACAACAAGAAACAAAAAAGAAAACAAAAAGTCTATCAATATTAAAATGTAAATGGAAATGGAAATGGACCCAGGTATAACCTCCCTGCACAAATAGCAGAGAGTCCGATGGTAATAAAAATGTGCCAGAATGTTAACGTCCCTACAAAACAAACCCAACGATAATATTAATGAAAGAATGAACCGTATGTAACATTGCAACAGACACAATGAAACCTGATAAATTGTATAAGGGCAGCAGCGTTGACCTTTGGCCCTGTATTCAGAATAAAAAGAGCCAAAGATCGTTACCCCAATGAAAAAGACACTGAAACACGTATGTAACATAGCAGCGATGGCGAGACATTGTAGCATCTGTGACCAGAGAGTTTGCGCTGGACTGCGCGAGTGTTGCGAGCGGTTCTCAGTCAGTCAGTCAGTCAGTCAGTCGTTGCGAGTCTGTAGCTCTGTGTAGTTGAGGGCTGTACTCTGTCGGTAGTCGTCGCGTGCAGTACGCTAATAGTCGTCATGCAGAGCGGTCGGTCAGTAGTAGGAGCCGAGTGCGGTTGTGTGATGTAGGCGGTCGGCAACACTGGTCAAGATGGTGAATAAGGTATACTGTTAATTAATATAATCATTAGATAATGAAAAATTTTTGTATTTATTGTAATTATTCTCCAACAAGTTCCCCAATAATAATTTGTATTTCAAAAGCATTTTTCAAACATTTAATTTTTTATTGAACTAAAGAGTTCGTTGCACTTCACATTTCATTCCACTTCTTTGAAGAAACATTTCACTAAAATCACAAAAAAAGAGAATATTATTATTTGCAATGCAGTTCCTCCAAGCGCTGCGCAACAACAAGAGCAGAAATGTGACATCCATTTATTCGGAGGTGAGACGTTAATTCTGATTGTTTTGCACAGGGCCAAAGACCGATATTTCGGTTTAATTGAAGTTTCTTGTCACTGAACGGACGTTAAATGTTGTGAAGAATTTATATTTGAGTCAGATTGCGAATTTCACATTTTCGTTGCCATTTTCAATACCTCTCATTGTGGGCGAGGTTACAATTAGCGCAATGTCCATTAGCATCCGTAAATAACATTGTCCATTATTTTAAATTTTGCGGGGAGGTTACAACACACACAAAAAACAAAAAAAAAAAAAACAAAAAAATTGCATTCATATCCGCTCCTCAATTGTAGATACCCCTTACACAGCTGTGTGCAATGAATGAGTGCTGGCTGGTAATTAATTGCACTCCTTGGAGGGAAATGCCATAGGAAGTAGTCTTTAAAAAGTGAATGTTTTTCGTTAAAAGACAAAAGTTACTTTAGAAAAAAGTAATAGTGGGGCTTTTGTTGTTGAACAAAATAAGTACAATGAACATACGTTATCAGATTTGCGCAATGCAGCTTCACACTACCTTTTGATTATAACACAATATACTATACACCGTCCCGAACCGTGACCAGAGTCGCGAGACGAGCAGAGCACGCCGCCGACGCCCGCTCAGTACAACCGTCCACCCGCTACTACTGTCGACCGACTACTACCTCTCCCGACTCGCGCTACAATGTATATAACAACTGTTCCTGGCGACCCGGTGCGTGCCAATACTGTCGTCTGGCGCGGTCCAAGCGCCGACTAGCAACGATAAATAACTCTCTGGTCAGACAGAGATGCTGTCATGGCTCGCCATCGCTCTGGTAATGAATACATACGTGTTGCAGCGTGCGTACCACCGGAACACGCAGTGGCGGAGCCAAAGACTGTGTTGTCGAGGTCGAGTGCGAGCGGGAAGAGAGGCAGCGTCGGCACGGAGATGCAAGCGAGCGCGAGACGCACGGGGGCTGCGGCGTGGCGCGTTTGCGGTCGGCGCCTTTGGTGGCAACGGCCGGGACAAGCAGCGGTGTATGGTGTGGTGCGGGGCGGACAGGGGCGGCGGTGGACGGGGAGGAGGCGGCGCGACGACGGCATGGGGGCGAAAACGGGACGGGGGACGGCGGATGTTGAGAGGCGTCACGCGCGGACAGGACACAGACACAGAGACACACAGATTGGAAAGGGAGGGTGCGCGGTTAGTGGTTGGGAATGTGCGTACCGTGCGGGATGGGAGTGGGCGAGGAACACGGTCGTGGCCCCTGTTTTGGGTGCGTGTGATGACGTTGGTGTGCTGTGGGAAGGGAAGGTGCTGTGGCGGCGGCGCGTAATGGGCGTAGGCCGAAAAGAGAAAGGAACGTGGGCAGTGTGTTGGCAAGCGTCGGTTCGACTGCGACGTTGATGGGCAGGGCAGGGCAGGGCAAGGTTAATGGTGGTAGGAGTAGGCGTGTGGGCGCAAAAAAATCTGCCGCTGCAGGCGGTGCCGTAACCGCCATGGCGGGAAGGAGAGAGGGCCAAAGAAAGAAAGAAAGAAAGAAAGAAAGAAAGAAAGAAAGAAGAAGACAAAAAAAAACAAAAAAAAAGGAGGGGGGGGCGAAAGTGGAGAGGCGGTGGTGTGAGAAGGGCGGGGGCGGAAGGAAGGCAGGAAGGACAAGAGGCGAGGCGACGGCTTGCTTTGTGTATCGGTCGGTCTCTGGCTATGCTTCGTTTTCTGCAGCAGGGTCGGTGCGCGGCGTGGCTCGCGGCAGTGGGAACGCCTGGTGGCTGGACGGCCAGCAATGCGGTTGGATGGGCGGCCACAGCACCGCACCTGTGCCCGAGGAGGAGACGCTGGCGGCGGGCCCTGAGGTGAGGCCGGCTCGGCTGGGGCTGTGGATGTGTAGGTGTGCGCCGCTGCTGCAACAACGAGTAAAACGCGAGAAGAAGGGATGGCGGTAGAGAGAAAAAAAAAAAGGTCGTGTTGTGTTGATGCGCAGGCAGACGCGTACAGAGAGACGAGCCCGGTCTGCAGCAGGGTGTGGCCGTGCCGAGTGCAGAGCAGCGGCGGCTCGGTTCGGTTCGGCCCGGCCCGGCGGGCCGCGCTGTTGTCGCGGACGTGAGCGCCCCCTGGCGGGTGGCCGGAGGCGGCGCGGCGTGTTGGACGTGTGGCTGGTGGCAGTGCACAATTTGCGAGTGGCTGGCGGTGTGGTGTGGTGTGGCGGTTGGCGCGTCGGGCGGCGGAGAGGTATGTGTTGCGGGCGCCCTTTGCTGCGCTGCGTCGTTGCGTGTGCCGTACAGGGCGGGCGCTTGTCGACTGTGTGGGCGGTGTGGCGAATTGGCGTGAAACGGCTGCCGAGAGGTGTGTGGTAGCGAGCCGGTCGTTGTCAGTGCGAAGGGGAATGTGCGTGCGTTTGGCGGTTTCGGTGTGCTTTTTGCGGCGTGAGAGTGGGAATTAGTGGGGCCGGCTGTTGTGTTGGTTCCTTGTGTCTTGTGTCGCGTAGCTTGATGGCAACGTGGAAGGACGCCGGTTTCGTTTCGAGCCTTGCGTGTGGTTGGCGTGTGCCGATGCACGTGCATGTGTGGGTCGCGAGTGCGTTTTTGGCTGGCTGTGTGTGTGTGTGTTTTGGGGGGGGAAGGGGGAGGCGGTGGTGAAAGTGCAGTGGTTGCCACGGGCGTCGTCGGGTGGGGCTGGGGCTGGGGCTGTGGCTGTGCGTCGTGGCGGAAAGGTGGTAGGTTGCGGGAAGCGAGCCCGTCGTTGACGGTGTCGCGTGAGTTGTGAATCGAGTGGGGCGCGGGGCGCGGGACAGGAGCAGCGTGCCGCTGCGTCGTGGTCGTCAGCAGAGGCTGTGCGTGTGCTTGTCCTTTTTTGTTGTGGGCGGTTCGTGCGAGGCGTTTTTGTTTTGTGTTGCCCTAGTTGTTAGTAGTTTATTTTGTTATTTTGAGACGACGACTGGTTGGTGGCGTGCGCGCGAAGTGGCGGTGTGCGCTTCCCGTGTCGTTTGTTTTTGTTTTGTTTTTTTGTTTTTGTGTGTTTTGTTTTTGCACTGGGCCCCGGGGGGTGGGTGGGTGGGTGGGTGTGTGTGTGTCGATTTGCCGGCTGGCGAAAGGTGCGCCATCGGCGGGGTGGGTCGCCGGCACAAGTAGAGGCGGCGGCGTTGTTGCTGTTGTTGTGTGGTGTTTGTTTTGTTCGGCTGTGTCGGCGAGCTGTGTTGCGGTGCGTGTGAATGGTGGTGCAAAAGTGCTGGCGTTGGGGCTGCGACTGCGACTGCGACGGCGGCGAGCCGCGGGCGCGCATGATAGTGATGTTGTGAACAGCGGCTGTGTACGGTAGTGGTGTTGTTGTAGCACGACGTGCATCCGGGCCGGCGCGGAAAGCGCAGTTGCGGGCGGTTGCCCTTCGGTGCCAGCCATGTCGCGTGAGCGGCGGGTTGCTCTGGTGTCGACACGTGGTGCTCTGGGTTGTTGTGTGGTGCCCTTTGGCCGGTGGGGGTGGTTCGCGTGTGTCTCGTTCGCGCTCGGTATCTGGTCGTGGTCGTGCTGCTCCCCCGTCTGTCGGCGGTTTTCGACGTCGTCTGTACGTTTTTGTTCGTTTGCGGCGCGCCTGCCGACGTCGTCCCGTCGCGACCTTTCAACCGAAAGTGTGGCGCCCGAAGGTGAACGAACGTAACCCTGACCTCGGCGCTTTACGCTGAGCCGAGCGAACCGAACCTAACCTGTGGTGTGGCGAGGTGAGCTCAGCCTGTGAGCCCCTAACGTCTACGTAAGGTAAGCTGTCCGGCTCACGCCTCACGGTTTGAACGCTTTTTTAACCTACGTTTGGCGCTTCTTAACCTAGCACTGACCCCTTAACCTAACGTGTAACCTAACCTAACCTAACCTCTGACGCCTGACGTGTTTGAATGCTTAACCTAAGTTTGACGCTTAACCTAACCCAAGTCCCCTTAACCTAACCCACGTCCACCTAACCTAACCTAACCTAACCTAGACGTGTAAACGTAATGTGTAACGCGTAAAGTGTAAGGTCGGCTGTCGTGTGTGCTGACGGCAGATTGGGTTGGTCTGTAGATTCGGATTGCGGTTTGCCTCGGTCGAGGGGTTGGGTCGGAAGCGGCGAGGGGCGGCGGCGCCTGTTGCGCAGGCGGCGTCCGTTTGCGGCGGGCAATTGTTGAGAAACGGCTGTGAATGTTGGCGGGCGAGAGGAGGAGGACGGCGCGCGATGTGGCCCGACGGCTGCGGGCCGATCGGGAAACGGCGGGAGGGCGACGGAAGGCGATGGGGCGGCGGAGGCGCGTTTGCACGGCCGTCATCGCCGCACGCCTCGGCTTGTGTGGCTGTGGCGCCGGCCGCGCTGGCCGGGCTGCCGCGGCGACGGTGTGGGAGTTTTGCCGAAGGTTTGGCCATTGTGGCGGGTCGTCGGCTGGGGCTGTGGGGGCGGCATTTGGGCGGGGGCGGCGATTCTCGGCGGGCCGACCCAGGCTGTAGCGCGCGGTAGCTGCAGTTTGGCCGTGGTTTGCGGCGCTGCCGTGGCGACTGGTTGGCGACTGTGGTGTGGCTGTGTGTAGCCCCATCCTCGGTGGTTTGAAAGGCGCGGGCGGTTGTGGCGCAGGTTTGGGGCTGCTCCGCACAGGCTGTCGGACGTTGGGCGGTAGCAAGCGCGGGAGGCGCGGCGCGGCGGCGCGCAGAGTGGCGGCCGCTCTCTCGGCCGTCCGCGCCCGCCCGCGACACTGGCTGGGCCTTGTGATTCTCTGCTCTGCTGCTGTGCTGTGCTTGCGTGCCTGCCGTCCCGCTCGCTCTCGCTGTGTGTTACGCGCGTCGTCGAAATGGCAGATCAGGCGGCTACGAACGAGACTGCTGCGGCACCCGCCGCCACCGGCACTACGAAGAAGGCCAAGTCTGCGTCGTCTGCGAAGAAGCCGCGCGCCAAGCCTGCGCACCCGCGCACCTCTGAGATGGTGACGGCCGCCATCAAGAGTCTGAAGGAGCGCGGCGGGTCGTCGCTGCAGGCGATCAAGAAGTACATTGCCGCGCACTACAAGCTGGACGCGGAGAAGCTGGCGCCGTTTATCAAGAAGTACCTCAAGTCGGCCGTCGTGGCGGGCGAGCTGGTGCAGACGAAGGGGAAGGGCGCGTCCGGCTCGTTCAAGCTTGCCGGCGCCGGCGGCGGGGGGGCGGCCGAGGGCGGCAAGGCTCGTGCTGGCGGTGCCAAGAAGAAGCGCGCCGCTCCGGCCAGCAAGGAGAAGAAGGGCGCCCGTGCGGCCGGCGCAAAGAAGGCTGGTGGCGTGAAGGCGGCGACCGGTCGGAAGGCGGGCGCCGCCAAGAAGGCGTCTGCGGCGTCGGCCGCTCCCGCGGGTGCGAAGAAGGCGGCTGCGGCCAAGCCGGCCAAGGCCAAGTCGCCGTCGAAGGCGAAGAAGGCCGCCAAGGTTCCGACGAAGAAGCCGAAGGCGCCGCGCCCGAAGAAGGCGACGACGCCGTCTAAGGCGAAGGCTTCGCCCAAGAAGAAGAAGTAGAGTAGAGGAGAAAGAGATGGGAAAGGAAGGGTTTGGCGCTTGACTCCGTCGTCCCCACCCCCCGTCGTCGTCTAGTGGCGCGCAAGAGACGCGCGGCCCAAAACGGCCCTTCTCAGGGCCATCAAAGCACGTCGGGGAAGGTTTTGATTGTCGTGTTGCGTTTGGTGTGGGTGTCTGTCTGGCGTTTCTGTATGCCCGTGGGGATGCTGTTTGCGTGCCGTGGTGGTTGGATTGCGGGGGTCGGTGGCGGGTGTGGGCGGCGGTAGCGGTAAGCGGTGTTGTTGTTGTCGTGGTTGTGATTGTCGCCGTGTTTGTGGCGGCGGCCGACGGTTGGTTTTCTGTCACGTTGTTTTGTTTGAATACGTTGGTTGGCTTGCCTGCGTTCGTTCTTCTCGGATGTCTGTCTTGTCGAGTCGTGTCTGGTCTTTGTTTTGTTCGTTTGTGTGTGTGTTATGTTTTGCAAGGGGGGGCACGTTGAGATGTGGAAGGAGTCGGCGGGGATTTCGGTGGCGTGTAGAGCGAGCGAGCGCGCCTGCCTGGCCGTTGGCCGTCGGAGTGGAGTGCGGGTTTTTTTGTTTTCGAAACGAAAGCGGCGGCCGGCCAGCCAGCCACCCGTGCGGTGTGACGTCGGCCGTTGGGTATTGTGCGCTGTGAGCGCCGGGGAGGGATGATGTGTGATTGTTGCGCGCTGCTAGCAGGCAGGCAGAGTGAGCGGGTGTGGCGGACGGACGGGAAGTGGTGGTTTTTGTTTTTGGGTTGCGGGGCGAGAGGCAGGCGACCGACAAAGTTTGCTCGCGACGGAGAGATGTTAGTGGCCCTGAAAAGGGCCGTTTTTGTTTGGGCGGTGCGGTGCCGCGGCGCGGTTTAGGCGCGCTCGCCGCGGATGCGGCGCGCGAGCTGGATGTCCTTGGGCATGATGGTGACGCGCTTGGCGTGGATTGCGCACAGGTTGGTGTCTTCGAAGAGGCCGACGAGGTAGGCCTCGCTGGCCTCCTGCAGGGCCATGACTGCGGAGCTCTGGAAGCGCAGGTCGGTCTTGAAGTCCTGGGCGATCTCGCGCACTAGGCGCTGGAATGGCAGCTTGCGGATGAGCAGCTCTGTGCTCTTCTGGTAGCGCCTGATTTCTCGCAGGGCGACGGTGCCCGGCCTGTAGCGGTGGGGCTTCTTGACGCCTCCGGTGGCGGGCGCGCTCTTCCTCGCCGCCTTGGTGGCGAGCTGTTTGCGCGGCGCCTTTCCGCCGGTGGACTTGCGGGCCGTTTGCTTTGTGCGGGCCATAGCGGTAGCGGAGCGGCGTGCGTGGAGGTTAGGTGCGGCGCGGCGTCCGGTGCTGCCTTGACAACGGGCCCGCGCGCCTCCGTGCTGCGCTTATATGCCCTCGGTTGCGCGTGGTGGGGGGAGGGCGGGCCAGAGTCTATATAGGGGGGCGGCGGGCGCGCTGGGCGCAGACCGTAGCCGACTCGCCAGCCGCTGCAGCTGCTGTTTGTGCACGTTTTGCTTTGCCCGAGGAAGGATGACAGGCCGCGGCAAGGGAGGAAAGGGGCTCGGCAAGGGTGGCGCCAAGCGGCACCGCAAGGTGTTGCGCGACAACATCCAGGGCATCACGAAGCCCGCCATCCGCCGCCTGGCTCGCAGGGGCGGCGTGAAGCGCATCTCTGGTCTGATCTACGAGGAGACCCGCGGGGTGCTGAAGGTGTTCCTGGAGAACGTGATCCGCGACGCGGTGACGTACACTGAGCACGCCAAGCGCAAGACTGTGACGGCCATGGACGTGGTGTACGCCCTGAAGAGGCAGGGGCGCACCCTGTACGGTTTCGGCGGTTAGGCTGCGTCGCAGCGGGCGCTGGCCTTCCCGCGGCCGTGCTTGTGGGTGGGAGAGACTAGAAAACGGCCCTTTTCAGGGCCACCACACTGTTCGGAAGTTGAAAAGTGCGAAAGAGTCTGTGTTGTTGCTGCGTGTGTGCGCTGTGTTGTTTGTTTCTTTCTTTCTTTCTCTCTTTGTTTCTTTCTTTCCGTTTGAGCGACGTGATGTGACTGGGAGGGGAGAAGGAAAGGAAACGTGTCATGTGGCTGGCTGTGTGTGGAGCTGCTTCGTTTGTGTTTGTTATTGTGTGTCGATCGCGACGGAGATGGCGGGCTGTGTGTTGTTGTGCGAGAGGCGGTGATTATTTGCTTGCGTCGTTTGGCCCTGTGTGTTTGCGGCGGCGTTGGGGTTTCCGAGGCAAGGCGTGTGGGCATAGGCGGCCGGATCAGCTGTTTCGTTCGTGTCGACGGCCGTTGCGCGCGGGAGTGGAGGGCGGTGTGTCGACACGCCTCCCTTTAACAATGGTCATTATTGCTGCCGTTGTCGTTTGGAAGGCGACTGCGACCGTGCAAAATGTGTGCGTGTGTTGGGCCACACGGGCTGTGTGGACGACAAGATGGCGGACGTGCGCCGGCGGCGGCTGTGCTGTGAAAGTGCAAAGTTAAAACAAAACAAGGTGCGGCGAGGACGACTGAAATTTTGCTTTGGACGTAGGTTTGTGTGGTGGCCCTGAAAAGGGCCGATTGTTGTGGGCCGAGCAGAGCCGAGCCGGCAAAGCGCGTTGCGTGCAGGGGAGCACGCGGCGCTGCGATTGCCTGGCCTCCTTTAGGCCTTCTTCTCGGTCTTCTTTGGCAGCAGGACGGCCTGGATGTTGGGCAGGACACCACCCTGTGCGATGGTGACGCCCGACAGGAGCTTGTTGAGCTCCTCGTCGTTGCGGATGGCAAGCTGCAGGTGGCGCGGGATGATGCGCGTCTTCTTGTTGTCGCGGGCCGCGTTTCCGGCCAGCTCGAGCACCTCAGCCGCGAGGTACTCCATGACGGCGGCGAGGTAGACGGGCGCCCCGGCGCCGACGCGCTCTGCGTAGTTTCCCTTGCGCAGGAGGCGGTGGATTCTGCCGACCGGGAACTGGAGCCCAGCCCTGCTTGAGCGGGACTTTGACTTGCCCTTGACTTTGCCTCCCTTTCCGCGTCCGGACATGGCGATGGGCTAGCGACGGTGCACACGAAACGGAAACGAAAACGACCGGTGCGAGCGGCAGCGAGTCGAGCAGCGGAGTGCGTGCCGGCGCAGCCGGGGTGGGGGTGCTTTATGGGCTCGGGTGCGGCGGCCGGTTGCGCGCGCGCCCCATTGGTCGGCGGCCGCAACAGGGCGAGCTGGTAAAGGTGCGGCGGCGGCTGGCGGCGGGTGCCACTGTGTGGGGAGACGCTGACTAGAGCGGAGCGCTTGCTACTGGTGTTGCTGCTGCCGTACGCTCGTTCGAGATGCCGCCCAAGACTAGCGGGAAGGCCGCCAAGAAGGCTGGCAAGGCGCAGAAGAACATTTCGAAGGGCGACAAGAAGAAGAAGCGCAAGAGGAAGGAGAGCTATGCCATCTACATCTACAAGGTGCTGAAGCAGGTGCACCCTGACACGGGCATCTCGTCGAAGGCGATGAGCATCATGAACAGCTTCGTGAACGACATTTTCGAGCGCATTGCGGCCGAGGCTTCTCGCCTGGCGCACTACAACAAGCGCTCGACCATCACGTCCCGCGAGATCCAGACCGCTGTGCGGCTGTTGCTGCCTGGCGAGCTGGCCAAGCACGCCGTGAGCGAGGGCACGAAGGCGGTGACCAAGTACACGAGCTCCAAGTAAGGAGGTGGCTCTGGAATGGAAGGAAGGATGGAGAAGGCTCCTCCGTTGCGAGAGCGGCAAAACGGCCCTTTTCAGGGCCACCAACTTGCCTTTTGCGGGAAGGGCGGAATTGTTGTTGTTGTTTGTGTGGACGGCTGTGATGTATGTGTGCATTTTGATTGTGGGTGGGGGGGCGCGTCAAAGCGTGTTGCGGGGTACGGCCACGAGGTTGGTCGCCGTGGCGTGGAATGGTGGCACGCCTCGTTGGAGTGGTTTTGACCCATTGGTGTTGGTGTGTGTTACCTGTCTGCGAGGGGGGGGGACAGTGCGATCGGCGACTTTTGTGTCACCGTAACGACGGCCGTTTGCGGGTTTGTTTTTTGCACATCATACATGGCGAGGGTGAAATGTGAAATGTTTTTGTTTGGTTGTTTTTTTGTTTGTTTTTGCCGCCCACTATTCCCTTTGCTGTACGCCGAGTTTGACAATGGTGCGACGTAACTGCAGCGTGGAGGTGTGTGAGTGACGTTGAAATGAACGTGCCATTAAGACGCATTGTTGTTGTATTGTACTGTACGTGTACGGCGACACGCACGATGATGTACCATTCGACTCTGATTTTTGATAGCCGTGTCTGACTGATTGCGTACGACGCACGCACACCGATGTCGTCATTCAAGATGCACGCGTGTCCAGTGCAGTACAGTAAGCGCGACGCTAGACGACGACGACGGCGGCGGCGGCGGTCGTCGTTTGTTTGGCGAATGTCTGTACACGTGTTTGTCTGTGTCCATCCGGTATGTATTTGTTTGTTTGAAAGTGTTTTGTGTGTCGGTGACGTGGTCCGATCCGTCGCCCCCTTGAGTAACTGTCGATCGGCGCGATAGACCGGCGTCACGCAACTGAACCGAAGTCTTGGGCACACCCGTCATACTGTTGTACACCGTCGCGCTGAGAACGGTAACGAAAGGTTGACTTTGATCGGTCGAATGTCTGGGCAGAACGTGAGGAATGAGGCAAGAGTGCAAGGAGGGGGGGCAAAAGAGAGAGGAAGGGAAAAAGGGGAGAAACGCATTCGTAGAGCAACGGAACGTTCCCGTGTCGGAGGCGTATTGGAGCCGCACTGAAATGCGTTTAACGGCGGCGCGGCTGCAAGTGTCTGCCGTGGTGAACGTTACCTTTGACGGCTGCATTGGGCTTTGCCTTTGCTTTCGCTTTCGCTTTCCCGGATGTACGTAACGTTTGTTGATATGGTTCTGAGGAAGAGTGTATGACAGTGCCGTGCCGTCCATGTTCGTGTGCCCTCCCATTGTGTGTATGCTATTGTCTGTGTACTTGAATGATGTATGTAGGTGTTAGTGGACATGTTTTACCAGTGGGGGGAAATGGATCGTCGATAGTTGCCGTCACTCTGTCACGGTCGAGATGACGCACCCTCCGTACAGAAAGGTGTCGAGAAAGTGAGTGTGTGTGTGTGTGTGTGTGTGTGTGTGTGTGTGCGCGCGTCCGTGAATTGGCAGTGTTTGGAGGTGGGCGTGCCCTGCATGTGGCCCGGAAGGCTGTTCGTTTGGCGGTAGTGTTGTGTGGACAGGGGAGGGGCATGCGTAACGCTGCTGGCATGGCATTTCGGGAGATGGGAGGGGGCAAACGAGGAAACGAGGAGCGGCGGCCAAAGACGGGACGGGGAGGGGCGCGGTGTGGGTGGCTTGCGCCTGTGCTCGGCGTTGTGGTTTGTGCAAAAGAGGAGGAGAAAAACAATGAGTTGCCAGGGAGGGGAGCGGTGTTGTGTTGTGGTTGTCGTGGTGTAGCCGCAGACGCGGCTGTCAGTGAACGTGGCGAGACGGACGGACGGATGCGCGGAGGGGGCGGGGGCGGCGCATTTCGCCGGTGCCGTGCCGTGCCATGCCTGAAAGCCGCGTGGTCGCTGTGTTGTTGGTGGCGTGGGGGCGAGGAGAGTACCGTACGGGTGTGCTTGTGCGCCGGAAATGGCACACTGCGCCTGCCCGTCTTGGAGGCTGATGGCTGTGGTGTGGAAATGGGGCGCGGTGATGTTGAAGCAGTTGAAGAACAGAAAAGAAACCAAGAAAACGGAAGGCGTGATGCGGCGGTGGTGGTGAGAGCGGGAAAAACAAAACAAAACAAAAGAAAAAAAAAACAGCAAAAAAAAAGAAGGAAAAACAACAAGAAACAAAAAAGAAAACAAAAAGTCTATCAATATTAAAATGTAAATGGAAATGGAAATGGACCCAGGTATAACCTCCCTGCACAAATAGCAGAGAGTCCGATGGTAATAAAAATGTGCCAGAATGTTAACGTCCCTACAAAACAAACCCAACGATAATATTAATGAAAGAATGAACCGTATGTAACATTGCAACAGACACAATGAAACCTGATAAATTGTATAAGGGCAGCAGCGTTGACCTTTGGCCCTGTATTCAGAATAAAAAGAGCCAAAGATCGTTACCCCAATGAAAAAGACACTGAAACACGTATGTAACATAGCAGCGATGGCGAGACATTGTAGCATCTGTGACCAGAGAGTTTGCGCTGGACTGCGCGAGTGTTGCGAGCGGTTCTCAGTCAGTCAGTCAGTCAGTCAGTCGTTGCGAGTCTGTAGCTCTGTGTAGTTGAGGGCTGTACTCTGTCGGTAGTCGTCGCGTGCAGTACGCTAATAGTCGTCATGCAGAGCGGTCGGTCAGTAGTAGGAGCCGAGTGCGGTTGTGTGATGTAGGCGGTCGGCAACACTGGTCAAGATGGTGAATAAGGTATACTGTTAATTAATATAATCATTAGATAATGAAAAATTTTTGTATTTATTGTAATTATTCTCCAACAAGTTCCCCAATAATAATTTGTATTTCAAAAGCATTTTTCAAACATTTAATTTTTTATTGAACTAAAGAGTTCGTTGCACTTCACATTTCATTCCACTTCTTTGAAGAAACATTTCACTAAAATCACAAAAAAAGAGAATATTATTATTTGCAATGCAGTTCCTCCAAGCGCTGCGCAACAACAAGAGCAGAAATGTGACATCCATTTATTCGGAGGTAAGACGTTAATTCTGATTGTTTTGCACAGGGCCAAAGACCGATATTTCGGTTTAATTGAAGTTTCTTGTCACTGAACGGACGTTAAATGTTGTGAAGAATTTATATTTGAGTCAGATTGCGAATTTCACATTTTCGTTGCCATTTTCAATACCTCTCATTGTGGGCGAGGTTACAATTAGCGCAATGTCCATTAGCATCCGTAAATAACATTGTCCATTATTTTAAATTTTGCGGGGAGGTTACAACACACACAAAAAACAAAAAAAAAAAAACAAAAAAATTGCATTCATATCCGCTCCTCAATTGTAGATACCCCTTACACAGCTGTGTGCAATGAATGAGTGCTGGCTGGTAATTAATTGCACTCCTTGGAGGGAAATGCCATAGGAAGTAGTCTTTAAAAAGTGAATGTTTTTCGTTAAAAGACAAAAGTTACTTTAGAAAAAAGTAATAGTGGGGCTTTTGTTGTTGAACAAAATAAGTACAATGAACATACGTTATCAGATTTGCGCAATGCAGCTTCACACTACCTTTTGATTATAACACAATATACTATACACCGTCCCGAACCGTGACCAGAGTCGCGAGACGAGCAGAGCACGCCGCCGACGCCCGCTCAGTACAACCGTCCACCCGCTACTACTGTCGACCGACTACTACCTCTCCCGACTCGCGCTACAATGTATATAACAACTGTTCCTGGCGACCCGGTGCGTGCCAATACTGTCGTCTGGCGCGGTCCAAGCGCCGACTAGCAACGATAAATAACTCTCTGGTCAGACAGAGATGCTGTCATGGCTCGCCATCGCTCTGGTAATGAATACATACGTGTTGCAGCGTGCGTACCACCGGAACACGCAGTGGCGGAGCCAAAGACTGTGTTGTCGAGGTCGAGTGCGAGCGGGAAGAGAGGCAGCGTCGGCACGGAGATGCAAGCGAGCGCGAGACGCACGGGGGCTGCGGCGTGGCGCGTTTGCGGTCGGCGCCTTTGGTGGCAACGGCCGGGACAAGCAGCGGTGTATGGTGTGGTGCGGGGCGGACAGGGGCGGCGGTGGACGGGGAGGAGGCGGCGCGACGACGGCATGGGGGCGAAAACGGGACGGGGGACGGCGGATGTTGAGAGGCGTCACGCGCGGA
The DNA here is from genome assembly GCF_023864345.2 of Schistocerca serialis cubense. NCBI lineage: Eukaryota > Metazoa > Arthropoda > Insecta > Orthoptera > Acrididae > Schistocerca > Schistocerca serialis. The sequence goes on from NW_026047543.1 coordinate 97,507, forward strand.
CAGGACACAGACACAGAGACACACAGATTGGAAAGGGAGGGTGCGCGGTTAGTGGTTGGGAATGTGCGTACCGTGCGGGATGGGAGTGGGCGAGGAACACGGTCGTGGCCCCTGTTTTGGGTGCGTGTGATGACGTTGGTGTGCTGTGGGAAGGGAAGGTGCTGTGGCGGCGGCGCGTAATGGGCGTAGGCCGAAAAGAGAAAGGAACGTGGGCAGTGTGTTGGCAAGCGTCGGTTCGACTGCGACGTTGATGGGCAGGGCAGGGCAGGGCAAGGTTAATGGTGGTAGGAGTAGGCGTGTGGGCGCAAAAAAATCTGCCGCTGCAGGCGGTGCCGTAACCGCCATGGCGGGAAGGAGAGAGGGCCAAAGAAAGAAAGAAAGAAAGAAAGAAAGAAAGAAAGAAAGAAGAAGACAAAAAAAAACAAAAAAAAAGGAGGGGGGGGCGAAAGTGGAGAGGCGGTGGTGTGAGAAGGGCGGGGGCGGAAGGAAGGCAGGAAGGACAAGAGGCGAGGCGACGGCTTGCTTTGTGTATCGGTCGGTCTCTGGCTATGCTTCGTTTTCTGCAGCAGGGTCGGTGCGCGGCGTGGCTCGCGGCAGTGGGAACGCCTGGTGGCTGGACGGCCAGCAATGCGGTTGGATGGGCGGCCACAGCACCGCACCTGTGCCCGAGGAGGAGACGCTGGCGGCGGGCCCTGAGGTGAGGCCGGCTCGGCTGGGGCTGTGGATGTGTAGGTGTGCGCCGCTGCTGCAACAACGAGTAAAACGCGAGAAGAAGGGATGGCGGTAGAGAGAAAAAAAAAAAGGTCGTGTTGTGTTGATGCGCAGGCAGACGCGTACAGAGAGACGAGCCCGGTCTGCAGCAGGGTGTGGCCGTGCCGAGTGCAGAGCAGCGGCGGCTCGGTTCGGTTCGGCCCGGCCCGGCGGGCCGCGCTGTTGTCGCGGACGTGAGCGCCCCCTGGCGGGTGGCCGGAGGCGGCGCGGCGTGTTGGACGTGTGGCTGGTGGCAGTGCACAATTTGCGAGTGGCTGGCGGTGTGGTGTGGTGTGGCGGTTGGCGCGTCGGGCGGCGGAGAGGTATGTGTTGCGGGCGCCCTTTGCTGCGCTGCGTCGTTGCGTGTGCCGTACAGGGCGGGCGCTTGTCGACTGTGTGGGCGGTGTGGCGAATTGGCGTGAAACGGCTGCCGAGAGGTGTGTGGTAGCGAGCCGGTCGTTGTCAGTGCGAAGGGGAATGTGCGTGCGTTTGGCGGTTTCGGTGTGCTTTTTGCGGCGTGAGAGTGGGAATTAGTGGGGCCGGCTGTTGTGTTGGTTCCTTGTGTCTTGTGTCGCGTAGCTTGATGGCAACGTGGAAGGACGCCGGTTTCGTTTCGAGCCTTGCGTGTGGTTGGCGTGTGCCGATGCACGTGCATGTGTGGGTCGCGAGTGCGTTTTGGCTGGCTGTGTGTGTGTGTGTTTTGGGGGGGGAAGGGGGAGGCGGTGGTGAAAGTGCAGTGGTTGCCACGGGCGTCGTCGGGTGGGGCTGGGGCTGGGGCTGTGGCTGTGCGTCGTGGCGGAAAGGTGGTAGGTTGCGGGAAGCGAGCCCGTCGTTGACGGTGTCGCGTGAGTTGTGAATCGAGTGGGGCGCGGGGCGCGGGACAGGAGCAGCGTGCCGCTGCGTCGTGGTCGTCAGCAGAGGCTGTGCGTGTGCTTGTCCTTTTTTGTTGTGGGCGGTTCGTGCGAGGCGTTTTTGTTTTGTGTTGCCCTAGTTGTTAGTAGTTTATTTTGTTATTTTGAGACGACGACTGGTTGGTGGCGTGCGCGCGAAGTGGCGGTGTGCGCTTCCCGTGTCGTTTGTTTTTGTTTTGTTTTTTTGTTTTTGTGTGTTTTGTTTTTGCACTGGGCCCCGGGGGGTGGGTGGGTGGGTGGGTGTGTGTGTGTCGATTTGCCGGCTGGCGAAAGGTGCGCCATCGGCGGGGTGGGTCGCCGGCACAAGTAGAGGCGGCGGCGTTGTTGCTGTTGTTGTGTGGTGTTTGTTTTGTTCGGCTGTGTCGGCGAGCTGTGTTGCGGTGCGTGTGAATGGTGGTGCAAAAGTGCTGGCGTTGGGGCTGCGACTGCGACTGCGACGGCGGCGAGCCGCGGGCGCGCATGATAGTGATGTTGTGAACAGCGGCTGTGTACGGTAGTGGTGTTGTTGTAGCACGACGTGCATCCGGGCCGGCGCGGAAAGCGCAGTTGCGGGCGGTTGCCCTTCGGTGCCAGCCATGTCGCGTGAGCGGCGGGTTGCTCTGGTGTCGACACGTGGTGCTCTGGGTTGTTGTGTGGTGCCCTTTGGCCGGTGGGGGTGGTTCGCGTGTGTCTCGTTCGCGCTCGGTATCTGGTCGTGGTCGTGCTGCTCCCCCGTCTGTCGGCGGTTTTTCGACGTCGTCTGTACGTTTTTGTTCGTTTGCGGCGCGCCTGCCGACGTCGTCCCGTCGCGACCTTTCAACCGAAAGTGTGGCGCCCGAAGGTGAACGAACGTAACCCTGACCTCGGCGCTTTACGCTGAGCCGAGCGAACCGAACCTAACCTGTGGTGTGGCGAGGTGAGCTCAGCCTGTGAGCCCCTAACGTCTACGTAAGGTAAGCTGTCCGGCTCACGCCTCACGGTTTGAACGCTTTTTTAACCTACGTTTGGCGCTTCTTAACCTAGCACTGACCCCTTAACCTAACGTGTAACCTAACCTAACCTAACCTCTGACGCCTGACGTGTTTGAATGCTTAACCTAAGTTTGACGCTTAACCTAACCCAAGTCCCCTTA